>NC_092711.1:323368068-323490568 GCF_047496885.1 Scyliorhinus torazame
GATGGCCAGCAGTGAGCACAGGGCGATGGGCAGCAGTGAGCGCAGAGCGTTGGGCAGCTTACATACGTTCCCCGCTTGCATACACAGCGTTAGGGGGTCCTCCTTTATGAGCGACAAACTGCATCAATTCCTGCTCAGCAATGGCATCGCCTCGAGGAGGATGAAACCCCCAGGGTAACGGACAGGTAGAGAGGGAGAACGGAACGGTCTGGAAGACCGTCCTACTGGCCCGACCGTCCAGGAACCTCCCAGTCTCCCGCTGGCAAGAAGTCCTCCCGGATGCCCTCCACTCCATCCGGTCACTTCTTTGTACAACCACCAATCAGACACCTCACGAACGTCTCCTTGTCTTCCCCGGGAAGTCCTCCTCTGGGACCTCGCCCCCGACCTGGCTGGCAGCTCCCGGACCCATCCTGCTCCGAAAACACGCACGGGTGCACAAATCGGACTCATTGGTCGAGAGGGTCCATCTCCTCCACGCTAACCCTCAGTACGCCTACGTGGCGTACCCCAACGACTGACAAGATACGGTCTCCCTACGGGACCTGGCGCCCGCCGGAACTCCACGCACATTCCAGCCACCAGTCCCACCCTCCCCTCCACCGCAGCACCTTACAGGAGGATCGGTCCTTCCGCTGCCCCTGCCTCGGCCCCCCCACCCACCGACACCCCCCGCAGGCGCTCCCTTCCCAGGTCAGCCGTTTTCCCCACCAGCACCGTCTAGGGGTGCCGAAGCTGCCATGGAGATCGAAGCCACGCTCCCGGAGTCACAGACGCCCGAGCCTCCACCGGAGTCACCACCGAAGCTCCGACGATCACAGAGGATGACCAGGGCCCCCGAACACTGTATGGGGGTATTACCGTACCTCCATAACTAATTATACCATGTTGTTATGTTTTGTAGTTGCTGCCCACCACCCCCGCCGGACTTTTCTTAACAGGGGGTGAATGTGGTATTATAGGTATTACGGTACCCGAGAGGCTGAAGTACCATTGGTAGAACCTATGTGCTTGCATTGGCTAGAGTGAATAATAGCTCCGCCCTGACAGGCGGGGTATAAGAACCCGTGCCGCCCCAGCAGCCTTCATTCTGTGACTGAGCTGCTGGGGGAAACATCTAGCTTATTAAATCCTTCAGTTGTACTACAACCTTGTTTTAGTGGTCATTGACCGTGCATCACACCAGAGTTATCAATTATGGATCAATGTAAAAATATAAGAAATGCTTGAGTCTCCCCATAGATTGAGGATGGATGTGTGAAGATCACAGCCGTGCAGGAGTGAATGAAATATCGGAAACTTGAAAAGTACTACAATAAAAATAGTGATTTGAAAAATCCATAGCACCTGTAGGTATATTTCTGGATTATTGCAGGAATATCATCTTTTGATGTTCATGTGCATTAAGAAACTGAATCTATTACATGTCAATCTTCACACATCATTGTAATGAACCCAAGTTTGATTGCTATGATTTATAACTTGTAGCTCACAGTGAGCAGCAAAGGCATGTCGAAATTCCTACTGATTTTAATGACATCTCCTTGAAGTGATCTACTTGTATTGTTAAGATGTCCAGTTATAAGTTTAGGTTTCAGATCCCATCAAAGTGCTCAAACCACCAAAGCATCAGCTTAATCTTTGTTCCCTCGGAAAATCTCAGCCATCATTATATTTCGACACCAGTCATTTATTGCAGCGACTGTATAAATCAGGCGGTCAATGCTGCAGAATGGGTCCTCGGCAGAGGGGGCAAAGACTGTGCAAAGCCTTTAGAGGGGCAGTTGCCAGCTGTCAGCTCCACACATCAATCAATCAAAAACTTTAATGGATTGAGCAGGATCCTGCTGGCTGAATTAATTCAGTCACTGATCAGCAAAATGCTTGTAACTCAATTAAACTTCTTAACCATGACTCTTTAACAAAAGAGTCTGTCAAAACCTGGCCTGTAGCCTGCAGCTACAAATTCATCAGCTTCTGGAGGGGAGGGCCCTGTACATAACAATCCCTGCGAGTCACCTTCTGGCACAGGCAGTGCAGGGCTGGGCTAGTACAAACAGCAATACATTAGCTCTGACAAGCCCATTTCAATTCATAATTACCACAAGAGTAGCATCACAGAATGGTGAGAGCACTGGACAGGAAGGAGGTCATTCGGCGTGTCCTCTTTACGCTGGTTCTTGGCAGGAGCAATTGCCGAGTGCCGCTCCCCCTGCCTTTTAACATACATAGAATTTACAGTGCAGAAGGAGGCCATTCAGCCCATCGAGTCTGCACCAGCCCCCGGAAAGAGCACCCTACCCAAGGTCAACACCTCCACCCTATCCCCATAACCCAGTAACCCCACCCAACACTAAGAGCAATTTTGGACACTAAGGGCAATTTATCATGGCCAATCCACCTAACCTGCACATCTTTGGACTGTGGGAGGAAATCGGAGCACCCGGAGGAAACCCACGCACACACGGGGAGGATGTGCAGACTCCGCACAGACAGTGACCCAGGCCGGAATCGAACCTGGGACCCTGGAGCTGTGAAGCAATTGTGCTATCCACAATGCTACCGTGCTGCCCCAAGAGCTTTCCCCAAGAGCTCTGTAAACTTCCTTTACAGATAATGATCCAATTCCTTTTTGAATGTCTCGATTGACCCTGTCCCCTCCATGCTCTCGGGCAGGGCATTCCAGGCCCTTCACAATCACTGCATCAAAGTGTTTTTCCTCATCTTTCCATACCTTCCTTTGCCAACCACGTCAAATCTGTGCCCATGCTTCTCAAACCTTTCACCGATGGGAACAGTTTCTCCTGATCCATCCTGCCCAGACCCCTCATGACTTTGAATCTTCTCAAGAACAGTCGCAACTTCTCCATAACTGAAGTTCCTCAGTCCTGAAACCATTCTTGTGAATCTTTAATGCACTCTTTGTAATGTGGTCACATCCTTTCTAGATTGAATTAGGTGCAATACTCCAGTTGAGACCATATCAGTGTTTTAAACAGTTTTAACATAATTTCTTGCTTTGATACTCCATGCTGCAATGAATAATGCCAAGAGTATTGTTTGCCTTATTAACCACCCTTTCCCCATCCTGCCATGATTTTACATAAAAAACCACCCTCTCCTCCTGCCCTCTATTTAGAATTAAACCCGTTGTATTATATTGTCTCTCCGCATTCTTCCTACCAAATCAATCACTTCACACTTCTCGACATTAAACGTCATCTGGCACTTGTCTGCCCTGTGGAGTAAAGGGTTAACATCAGTCGCAGACATGATGCAGACATAATAATGATGTCAGGTCACAAGGCTGTCGTAAGACTGGCCTTGAAGACAGAAGAAGCTCTTACCTCAGGTGGAGGTCCAACTGTCTAAATACCTCTTGTAAATAAATCATTCTGGTTAAAAAGACCGTGGACACCAGCGCCGTACTTTTGGGAGACGAGGTGATCCCCAAACACCATCTAATCCTCCCACACAACAGAACGGTGGCAGCGAGTGAAAGACACAGGAAAGGCTGAAAGGAGCTGCAGGCCGGCAAGGAGAGAAATGGGCTGCACAGTAGCACAGTGGTTAGCACTGTAGCTTCACAGCACCAGGGACCCGGGTTCGATTACCGGCTTGGGTCGCTGTCTGTGCGGAGTCTGCACTTTCTCTCCGTGTCTGCGTGGGTTTCCTCCGGGTGCTCCGGTTTCCTCCCACAAGTCCCGAAAGACGTGCTGTTAGGTGAATTGGACATTCTGAATTCTCTCGGTGTACCCGAACAGGCGCCGGAATGTGGCGACTAGGGGCTTTTCACAGTAACTTCATTGCGGCGTTAATGTAAGCCGACTTGTGACAATAACGATTATTATTATTATTATTAAAACGAGAACCTCGAAGGAAGGGCAAAAGAGAACTATTGCAAGACTCATCAAAACATTGGAACATTGTGGGAGAAGCAGGAGAAAGTTGTAACACTGACCCAGAGACCAGGCAGTACCACAGACACTCAGCCCTCGAGCCTGCTCCATCATTCAATATGATCTGATTGTAACCCCTACCCCACATTCCCGCCAACCCCCGATAACCTTTCACCCCTTTGTTAATCAAGAATATGAGGAATTCCAGTGGTGACCCTGGGGTGAGCGGTCGCACACTAGGTGCCTCCTGCTCAAGGCGGTTTTTTTCGATCTTTTACCCGCCTGAAAGGCAAAATACTTGAGAGCAAGAGGTGCAGGAGTGCCTGGGGAAGGTTTTACTCCTCTGGTGTGGCTGGTGGATGGATCCATGGACTAGGAATAGGGCAAGATGGAAAGAGCTGGTGGAGCAGGAGAGTCTTCGTGGTGCGGAGGGCAAGGGAGCCGCTCTGCCCGGCCAGTGGTCAATGGAGCAGTTGAGAGAGTTCCTCAATGGTAAGTTTTGGCAGCAGAGGAAAGAGACCCTGGAAGTCCCAGGGCTTGGTGATCGAGAAAGTGGAGGAGGGATCACAATGAGCAGTTGCCATCGTTGATGGCCGAGGTGGGGGTGATGCGAGAGAGCCAGAAGAGGCTGAGGGAGAAGGTGGACGATCTGGACAATCGCTCCAGCAGGCAAAACCTCCAGATTGTCAGAATGCCTGAAGGCATTGAAAGTGCAGAGGCCAGTGTGTGCCAAGGTGGCCAAGGTGCTGGAGAAATTGATGGCTGAGTGGGCCTCTGACCGGCCGCTGGAGGTCGACCGAGCGCACAAGGCGATGAAGAGGAGCCTGCAAGTGGGCGAGCGACCCAGGGCGATGGTGGTGTGGTTTCTGAACAAGGAAAAGATCCTTCGATGGGCGAGGCATACCAGGAAATGTCCCTGGGAAGGGAGAGTATTCCTTCGGCGTGCCAGAGGAGGCGATGGAGTTTATGAGGGACAGTGGGCTGGGAGGAGAGTGACAACGTTAACTTTGGAGGAGTTTGTGTGTTCTTCAAAGTTTTTGATGGTGGGTTTTTTGGAGGGCAGGTTTTTCTTTTCATGGGGGAACAGCAATGGAGAGTGAACCTTCTGTTACTCTTTAGGGATGGATGGTCGGTGGACTGGGGGGAGGGGAACTGAGGGGAGGTAGGGAGGTTAGGCCTTGGGAAGAGTAGGGTCCTCACACCAACCCGTGGAGAACTCCACTATAGACCTTCCTTCAGTCTGAAAACAACTGTTCACCACCACTCAATGACCATTCTGTGGTTCCGCAGTCAGAGTCAGCCACAATATGCTGGGGATTTCCCCTTGAAATCCAACAGTTTCTCTCTCAGCCGACCTTTCGACTCAGTCTGATCGAGAACAGATAGTGCAGCAGGTTCCTGGGCGATGTCAGTACGTTGGTGAAATTGGTTGGTCGGGGGGCCGACTTGTCAGTATGGGAGGGGGGGCCAATGGGGGGGATCAAGTGCTAAATGGGGGGTCATTTGCGGGCAGGGATGGGCATTTGGGGTCTGTGGGGAGTAACTCTGAAATGCTCTCTGAAAAGACCGAAAAAGCCACTCCGTTCAATTGGAGCAATTAGGGATGGACAATAAATGCTGTCCATATCCTGTAAATGAAGAAAACAAAGGCGGGGGAGTCCCATGGGAGCTGGAGGGAGTGAGGGGAATCCCGTTGTGTGTCGGGGGAGGCAGTCAGGTGGGGGTATGAGGGGTAGGCAGGCGTGTCCCGTGGGGGTTCAGGAAGGTCAGTACTATAGTAACCCAGAGGTCAAAAGTGCTTTTATGGTGGCGCAGTGGCTAGCACTGCTGCCTCACGGCACCGAGGTCCCAGGTTCGATCCGGGTCACTGTCTGTGTGGAGTTTGCACATTCTCCCTGTGTTTGCGTGGGTTTCGCCCCCACGTGCAGGGTAGGTGGATTGGCCACGTTAAATTGTCCCTTAATCGGAAAAAATTAATTGGAGACTCTAAATTTATTTTAAAAGAAGTGCTTTCACATCTAATTTTTTCTGTGTAACTATTACGGTGAGACAGTCGGACCCACCCAACGTTGCCATTTATCTCGAGCCTGCAGTGATCTGCATATCTGCTGATATGTAAGGGGTTAACATCTGTATTATAGCGCTAGACAACCACTAGATGGCAGCACCAGATCTAAGTATATAAGCTCCACTCAGAGGAGATTCCCGCCTCTTCGTATCAGGAGGGGCTAGTGAGCAGAGTGTTAGAGATATAGCTTAGTTGGCAAGGGTAGTTAAACAATATATAATTATTCTTATTTATCTAATCTTCAGTTATAGTTGTGGAAGAGTGAAAAAACTCATAGATATTTAGAATCGTTATTCAATAACCAGCATTTGCTTAATTTGAAGACTGATAGTTTCACTGAACATCAACCATCCGACCATTCTGGAAGCAAGCAAAAGAGTAACGATAAAAGAGGAAGCAAAAGATAATGGAAAAGGTCCTGAAGGATCGGATTTATGACCATTTGGAAAGATGCAGCTGAATCCGGGATAGTCAACATGGATTTGTGAAGGGTAGGCCTTGCCTCACAAATTTGATTGAATTCTTTGAGGAGGTAACTAAGAGTATAGATGAAGGTAGAGCAGTTGATGTTGTATACATGGGTTTTAGTAAGGCATTTGATAAGGTTCGCCATGGTCGGCTCATGAAGAAAGTAAGGAGGTGTGGGATAGAGGGAAATTTGGCCAATTGGATAAGTAACTGGCTATCACATAGAAGATAGAGGATGGTGGTGGATGGAAAATTTTCAGACTGGAGACCAGTTACCAGCAGTGTACCACAGGGATCAGTGCTGGGTCCTCTGCTATTTGTGATTTTTATCAATGACTTGGAGGAATCCGGACAAATGTGAGGTAATGCATTGTGGAAGGTCTAATGCAGGTAGGGAATATACAGTGAATGGTAGAACCCTCAAGAGTATTGAAAGTCAAAGAGATCTAGGAGTACAGGTCCACAGGTCATTGAAAGGGGCAACACAGGTGGAGAAGGTAGTCAAGAAGGCATACGGTATGCTTGCCTTCATTGGCCGGGGCATTGAGTATAAGAATTGGCAAGTCATGTTGCATCTGTATAGAACCTTAGTTAGGCCACACTTGGAGTATAGTGTTCAATTCTGGTCGCCACACTACCAGAAGGATGTGGAGGCTTAGAGAGGGTGCAGAAGAGATTTACCAGAATGTTGCCTGGTATGGAGGGCATTAGCTATGAGGAGCGGTTGAATAAACTCGGTTTGTTCTCACTGGAACGAAGGAGGTTGAGGGGAGACCTGATAGAGGTCTACAAAATTATGAGGGGCATAGACAGAGTGGATAGTCAGAGGCTTTTCCCCAGGGTAGAGGGGTCAATTACATGGGGGCATAGGTATAAGGTGCGAGGGGCAAGGTTTAGAGTAGATGTACAAGGCAAGTTTTTTACACAGAGGGTAGTGGGTGCCTGGAACTCGCTACCGGAGGAGGTGGTGGAAGCAGGGACGATAGTGACATTTAAGGGGCATCTTGACAAATACATGAATAGGATGGGAATAGAGGGATACGGACCCAGGAAGTGTAGAAGATTGTAGTTTAGTCGGGCAGCATGGTCGGCACGGGCTTGGAGGGCTGAAGGGCCTGTTCCTGTGCTGTACATTTCTTTGTTCTTTGTTCTTTGAAGGGGCTGAAGGGTGAGTCAGTAAATTTGCTGATGACACCAAGATTGGTGGAGTAGTGGATGAGGTGGAGGGCTGTTGGAGGCTGCAAAGAGACATTGATAGAATGCAGAGCTGGGCCGCAAAATGGCAGATGGAGTTTAACCCTGATAAGTGCGAGGTGATTCATTTTGGTAGAAAAAAATTTGAATGCGGATTACAGGGTCAACGGCAGGGTTCTGAGGAATGTGGAGGAACAGAGAGATCTTGGGGTTCATGTCCACAGATCTCTGAAGGTTGCCACTCAAGTGGATAGAGCCGTGAAGAAGGCTTATAGTGTGTCAGCATTTATTAACGGAGGCTTGAGTTTAAGAGCCGCGGGGTTATGCTGCAACTATACATGACCCTGGTGAGACCACATTTGGAGTATTGTGTGCAGTTCTGGTCACCTCATTATAGGAAGGATGTGGAAGTATTGGAAAGGGTGCAAAGGAGATTTACCAGGATGTTGCCTGGTTTGCAGGATAGGTCTTATGAGGGAGGAGGATGAGAGGTGACTTAATAGAGGTTTATAAGATAATGAGGGGGATAGATAGAGTGGACGTCCAGAGACTATTTCCTCTGGTGGATGTAGCTGTTACATAGAACATAGAACATAGAAAATACAGCACAGAACAGGCCCTTCGGCCCACGATGTTGTGCCGAACCTTTGTCCTAGATTAATCATAGATTATCATTGAATTTACAATGCAGAAGGAGGCCATTCGGCCCTTTGAGTCTGCACCGGCATAACTATAAGATTCAGGGTGGGAGATATAGGAGGGATGTCCGAGGTAGGTTCTTTACTCAGAGAGTGGTTAGGGTGTGGAATGGACTGCCTGCTGTGATAGTGGAGTCGGACACTTTAGGAACTTTCAAGCAGTTATTGGATAGGCACATGGAGCACACCAGGGAGTGGGATAGCTTGATCTTGGTTTCGGCCAATGCTCGGCACAACATCGAGGGCCGAAGGGCCTGTTCTGTGCTGTACTATTCTATGTTCTATGAGAAAGTACAATAACGTTATATAACAGTACCTGTTCCCATTGTGGGGCAAATGCCCAATGGAGCTTTGAACTTCCCAGGCAATTGCCATGCAATCCTTACCTGGGGGCCCCAGTATAAGGGGGTTGGAGGGGCAGTTGCCCACTTGGGTTGGAGGTTACAGGTCTTTTTTTCCTGTCACTCAGCCAATTCCGTTGCTGCTGTTCCTTCTATTCTATGAACTATCATTTTCTCACAAGTCTGTTGCATGGCTACCTGTCACCTTACACAACAGCATTCCCCTCATTGACCTTCTCTGTTAACTCATCAAAGAAACAAGCAAGTAAGTTAAACACAATTTTCCCCTAAGTCCATGCTGGCTTTCCTTATTTAAACTGCATTTGCCCAAGTGGCTATTAATTTTATCCCAAATTTCTAGAACTTTCCCCACCACCGAAGTTAAACGCATTGGCCTGTAGTTGTTATCTTTACACGTTTCTCTGGACAGGGGTGTAATGTTTGAAATTCTCCAGTCCTCTGGCATCACCCCTGAGTCTAAGGAAGACTAGAAAATTATTCCACTTTCACTTTCGTCCTTGGATGCATCTCATCTGGCCCTGGTGCCTAAACGACTTTATTTTCCAAATGATTTTTATTCAAACCAGGGCATACATAAACAACATAAAACAATCAATTAATAACAAAATACAACCCCCCTAATTTGATACTTTCCCCCCCCCCCCTCATGGGGAGAGTGTGCAAACGCCACACGGAGAATGACCTGGAGCCGGGATCGAACCCGGGTCCTCGCTCCATGTGGCTGCAGTGCTAACCACTGTGTCACCGTGCACATATTTAACTAAAATTTAACAATCCCTTCCACAACCTGAAAACAAGTAATTAACGAAGGAACTAACTCCCCCCCCCCATTTAGCTCCTGAAGGAACTAACTCCCCCCCCCCCCATTTAGCTCCTTAAGAAACTAACTCCCCCCCCCCCCCCCCATTTAGCTCCTGAAGGAACTAACTCCCCCCCCACCCCCATTTAGCTCCTGAATGAGGCTAATTCCTTAAAGTGAGATATGAACGGACACCATCTCTTGTGAAACCCCCTCCTCATTTCCTATTAAACTAAATGTAACCTTTTCTAAGCTCAGAAACATCATTAAATCTCCCAGCCATATCGAGGCACAGGGTGGAGAAACTGACCTCCAACCCAATAGGATCGCCTGCTCGCCACCAGCAAGGCAAAGGCTAAGACACCTGCCCCCGCCTGTGCCTGGAGCTCCGGCAAGTCAATACCCCGAATATTGCTCCCACGGGACTGGGTTCAAGGTCCAACTGTAACACTGCCGACATGGTGCTAAAGAAGGTGTTCTAGAATTTCCTCAGTGTCAGGCAGGACCAAAACATGTGTATGAATGGCTGGCCCCTCCCACATCTGTCACAAATGTCCTCAACCCCTTCAAACATGCGACTCCTGCTCCACCTCGTCAAATGTGTGTTGTGAATTACCTTCAATTCTATTAGTGCCAACCTCACGCACGAGGTCCATGCATTTATCCTCCATCATTATGTCAGGAGTGATATTAGCTCCCAATCCCTCCTCCCTCATGCATGACAGATTATGGTAGAAAATGGTCCTCATGATGCTTAAAAACAGGAGGCAAAAAGCGGCAGTTTCAAAAAGCAAAATTTGACTTGGTTTAACACAGACAATTGTCCCAATTTTAATTCACCATTGGCGACTGTGCCTGGGTTCTAACCTCTGGAATTTCCTCTCTAATCCTATCCCCGTAACAGCCTCCCCGAACAGGCACCGGAATGTGGCGACTAGGGGCTTTTCACAGTAACTTCATTTGAAGCCTACTTGTGACAATAAGCGATTTTCATTTCATTTTCCTTTCATTCTGTCTCACAACATCACTTATTTTCCAGCTTTAAGATGCTCTTTAAAACTCATCCCTTTGATGAAGCTTTTGGTCATCTGACCTAACATCCCCTTATGTGACTCAGTGTCAAAGTCTGACACTCTGGGACACATCACTCACAACATTCTTGTATGGGACTCTGGGGCCTCAGCCAAGTCTTATTATTCATGCTCAAAGGTGCTCCAGAATGAGCATTGTTAATTCACAGGGTTTGTTGAGTGTTTAACGGTTGAACATTTGACCTTCAGTCAAATGATCATCAACTCAAAATAGGTCAGAAAATGACCCAGTGTCCAATAAATATTGAACAGTAAGAGTTATTCTTTGTCAGAAACCAGTATTGAATCATTGTAATTATAAATAAATCCAGTGCATTGTATAAATCACAAGTTAGATCTCAGCTGGAGTATTGTGTGCAGTTCTTTTTAAAAAAATCTTTTTATTGGCATTTTCAAAATTATATACATTGCCGTTCGTTTTCATTTGTTGTACAGTCCAAAGGTTTCTTCTTGGGTTTCTCTATTTACAGTTTGTCTATTTACAGTCTGGCTCGGCATACACTCCTCCCTAACGCGCCCCCTCCCTCCCCTCCAGCTCCCCTCTTCCATCCCCCCTCCCCCTCCAGCTTCCCTCTCCCTGACCCCCGCCTCCAGCTCCCCTCTGCCTGACCCCCCCCCTCCAGCTCCCCTCTGCCTGACCCCCCCCCCCAGCTCCCCTCTGCCTGACCCCACCCCTCCAGCTCCCCTCTGCCTGACCCCCCCCCTCCAGCTCCCCTCTGCCTGACCCCCCCTCCTCCAGCTCCCCTCTGCCTGACCCCCCCCCTCCAGCTCCCCTCTGCCTGACCCCCTCCTCCAGCTCCCCTCTGCCTGACCCCCCCCTCCTCCAGCTCCCCTCTGCCTGACCCCCCCTCCAGCTCCCCCCTCCCTGACCCCCCTCCTCCAGCTCCCCTCTGCCTGACCCCCCCCCTCCAGCTCCCCTCTGCCTGACCCTCCCCCTCCAGCTCCCTCTGCCTGACCCCACCCCTCCAGCTCCCCCACTCCCTGACCCCCGCCTCCAGCTCCCCCTCCCTGACCCCTGCCCCCTCCAGCTCCCCCCTCCCTGACCCCCCCCTCCAGCTCCCCCCTCCCTGACCCCCCCTCCAGCTCCCCCCTCCCTGACCCCCCCTCCAGCTCCCCCTCCCTGACCCCCCTCCTCCAGCTCCCTCTGCCTGACCCCACCCCTCCAGCTCCCCTCTGCCTGACCCCCCTCCAGCTCCCCCACTCCCTGACCCCCGCCTCCAGCTCCCCCTCCCTGACCGCCCCCTCCAGCTCCCCCCTCCCTGACCCCCCCCTCCAGCTCCCCCCTCCCTGACCCCCCCCTCCAGCTCCCCCTCCCTGACCCCCCTCCTCCAGCTCCCCTCTGCCTGACCCCACCCCTCCAGCTCCCCTCTGCCTGACCCCCCCTCCAGCTCCCCCACTCCCTGACCCCCGCCTCCAGCTCCCCCTCCCTGACCGCCCCCTCCAGCTCCCCCCTCCCTGACCCCCCCCTCCAGCTCCCCCCTCCAGCTCCCCCCTCCCTGACCCCCCCTTCCAGCTCCCCCTCCCTGACCGCCCCCTCCAGCTCCCCCTCCCTGACCCCCGCCTCCAGCTCCCCCTCCCTGACCCCCGCCCCCTCCAGCTCCCCCCTCCCTGACCCCCCCCTCCAGCTCCCCCCGCCCTGACCCCCCCCCCTCCAGCTCCCCCTCCCTGACCGCCCCCTCCAGCTCCCCCCTCCCTGACCCCCCCCTCCAGCTCCCCCCTCCCTGACCCCCCCTTCCAGCTCCCCCTCCCTGACCGCCCCCTCCAGCTCCCCCTCCCTGACCCCCCCCTCCAGCTCCCCCCTCCCTGACCCCCCCCCCTCCAGCTCCCCCCTCCCTGACCCCTGCCCCCTCCAGCTCCCCCTCCCTGACCCCCCCCTCCAGCTCCCCCCTCCCTGACCCCCCCCCTCCAGCTCCCCCTCCCTGACCCCCCTCCCCCTCCCTTCCCCCTTCTTCACTGCTGAACCCCATTCTTTCTTACTGGGTTTTGCTTCCTCACTTTGCTCTCCCCCCCCACCCCCTCCCTCGCTTTCCTCTTTCTATCTTATCCTGGCTATTTCTCCCTGGCTACTGGCTATTTATTTATTTCTGTGTTGGCCGCAAACAGGTCTCAGAACAGTCGGATGAATGGCTCCCACGTTTTGTGGAAGCCCTCTTCCGACCCACAGATGGTGAATTTGATTTTCTCCGTTTGGAGAGATTCCGAGAGGTCGGACAGCCAGTCTGCAGCTTTGGGTGGTGCTGACCGCCAGCCAGTCTGCAGCTTTGGGTGGTGCTGCTGACCGCCAGCCAGTCTGCAGCTTTGGGTGATGCTGCTGACCGCCAGCCAGTCTGCAGCTTTGGGTGGTGCTGCTGACCGCCAGCCAGTCTGCAGCTTTGGGTGATGCTGCTGACCGCCAGCCAGTCCGCAGCTTTGGGTGCTGCTGACCGCCAGCCAGTCTGCAGCTTTGGGGGGTGCTGACCGCCAGCCAGTCTGCAGCTTTGGGCGGTGCTGACCGCCAGCCAGTCTGCAGCTTTGGGCGGTGCTGACCGCCAGCCAGTCTGCAGCTTTGGGCGGTGCTGCTGACCGCCAGCCAAACAGGATTGTACGGCGGGCGATCAGGGAGGCAAAGGCAAGGGCGTCCGCCCTCCTCCCC
Source organism: Scyliorhinus torazame (assembly GCF_047496885.1). Classification (NCBI taxonomy): domain Eukaryota; kingdom Metazoa; phylum Chordata; class Chondrichthyes; order Carcharhiniformes; family Scyliorhinidae; genus Scyliorhinus; species Scyliorhinus torazame. The sequence continues at coordinate 323,381,280 of NC_092711.1, forward strand.
AGGAATAGATCTGGCTGGTCTGAAACCCCGAAGACCGCCACATTTGGGCACGGTTCCACCCTCATCCACACCCCTTGGACATTGCCAGGAAGAAGGTTGCGTGCAGTTCTGGGCGCCACACATTAGGAAGGATGTGATTTCCTTGGAGAGGGTATGGAGATGATTTACCAGAATGGGGTCAGGGCTGAGGAACTTAATTAGGTGGAGCGACTGGAGAATCTGGGATTGTTCTCTGTAGATCAGGGACGGTTAAGGGGAGATTTAATAGAGGTGTTTAAAATCATGAAGATTTTTCCCCCTGCTGTTTGCACTTGTGATTGAGCCATTGGCCATCGCATCAAGAAGTTCGGGGGTATGGAAAAGGATAGTGCGGGGGGGGATAGAGCATAGGGTGTCCTTATATGCCGATGACTTGTTATATACGTGTCGGAAACGAGTGTGTCGATAGGGAGAATACTGGAGCTGCTTCGAGTGTTTGGGTCTTTCTCGGGGTACAAACTAAATCTAGACAAGTGTGTGTATTTGTGGTGTCTCGGCCGGGGGTGGGGGCAGGGGTGGGGGGGCTGCCATTCCGTAGTGCAGGGACTAATTTTAGGTACCTGGGGGTGCAGGTTGCCTGAGATTGGGGGGGCTCCGAAGGTACAACATTTCTAGTTTGGTGGGGAGAGTGAAAGCTGATCGGGCAAGGTGGGATGGTCGGGTACAGGCGGTTAAAATGAATGTGCTGCCGTGATTCCTGTTTATTTTTCAATGCTTGCCGATTTTCCTGCCAAAGGCATTTTTTAGAGAGATTGAAGGGATGATTACCTCGTTCATATGGGGAGGGGATGTGGCCAGAATTAGAAAGGTGCTACTTCAGGGGGGAAGGCAGGCAGGAGGTTTGGGTCTTCCGAACCTGATGTATTATTACTGGGCAGCGAATGTGGAGAAGGTGTGGAGCTGGGTCAGAGGGGTTGATTCCCAGTGGGTCAGAATGGAGGAGAGTTTGTGCAGGGGATCGGGATTGAAGCCGCTAATGACAGGGCCGCTCCCGACCGCCCCGGGGAGATACTCAGGGAGTCCGGTAATAATAGCTTCATTGAGAATTTGGAGGCAGTTTCGCCAACACTTCGGGTTGGGGGCAGGATCAAGGGAAATGCCGATTCGGGGGAACCACAGATTTGAGCCAGGGAAGTGGGATGGAAATTTTCGGAGATGGGAGGAGAAAGGAATTAGGACACTAAAAGATTTGTTTCTTGGGGGTCAGTTTTCAGGAATGAAGGAGCTGGGAGCGAAGTCTGGGCTGGAGCAGGGAGAAATGTTTTAATACAGGCAGGTTCGAGACTTTGCCAGAAAGGAGATACAGAGCTTCCCGGTGGAGCCGGCCTCCACATTGCTGGAGGAGGTGCTGACGACAGAGGGACTGGAGAAAGGGGGTAGTGTCAGTGGTTTACGGGCCTATTTTGGAGGAGGAGAAGGTGCCACTAGAAGGGATCAAGGCAAAGTGGGAGGAAGTGTTGGGAGAGGTTATAGAGGAGGGGTTCTGGTGTGAGGTGCTCCGGAGGGTGAACGTCTCCACCTCGTGCGCGAGGTTGGGGCTGATACAGCTGATGGTGGCATACAGAGCACACCTCACAAGGGCGAGGATGAGCTGGCTCTTTGAGGGGGTAGAAGATGTGTGTGAACGTTGCGAAGGGGGCCCGCTAATCACGTTCATATGTTTTGGTCCTGTCCAAAGCTAGAGGATTACTGGAAGGAGGTTTTTAGGGTAATCTCTAAAGTGGTGCATGTGAAACTGGACCCGGGCCCCCGGGGAGGCCATATTCGGGGTGTCGGACCAGCCGGGGTTGGAAACAGGTGTGGAGGGGGATGTTGTCGCCTTCGCCTCGTTGATTGCCCGAAGGCGGATCCTGTTAGGGTGGAGATCAACCTCTCCACCCTGAGCCCTGGCGTGGCAGGGGGACCTGCTGGAAATCTTGACGCTTGAGATGGTCAAATTTGAACTGAGGGAAAGGACGGAGGGGTTCTACCATTCATGAGCATTATTCATTATGCACTTTCAAGAATTGGATCACATCGAACATTAGTTGGGCGGGGTTGGGAGGGTTAGGTGGAGGGGGGGCGGTGTGTGTTAATGGTGACTATGGGTGATTCCTGATTCCTTTTTGTTATTTGTTCATGTGAACATGCGGACCAATATCTGGGGTTTGGTGGGAGGATGGGATCGTTGTGATTGATATGGGGATTGACATTACATTCGTTACTGATTATTGTTTATTGTTGGGTGTAAATTTGGGAGAAAATATGAAAAAAGAGGGGAATAAAATTTTTTAATATTTTTTTTTTAAATCATGAAGATTTTGCTCGTGCAATTCAGGAGAAATTGTTTCCAAAGACAGGACAAAATTCATTCAAAGGAGTTCCAGAATTTTGCCCCAGTGACAGTGAAGGAACGGCGATATATTTCCACGTCAGGATGGTGGGTGACTTGGAGGGGAACCTCCAGGTGGTGGGGTTCCCAGGTATCTGCTGCTCTAGGTGGTAGTGGCTGTGGGTTTGGAAGGTGCTGTGTAAGGAACCGTGGGGCGCTCCTGCAGTGCATCTTGTAGATGGTGCACACGGCTGCCACTGTGTGTAAGTGGTGGAGGGTTTGAGTGTTTGAAGGGGGAGCAATAAAGCAGTCAGCTTTGTCCTGGATGGTGTTGAGCTTCTTGAGTGTTGTTGGAGCTGCGCTCATCCAGGCAAGTGTGGAGTATTCCATTTAGATGGTGGACAAGCTTTGGGGAGTCAGGAGGTGAGTTACTCGCCACAGAATTTCCAGTTTCTGACCCAACTTGTAGCCACATTATGTTTATGGCTAGTCCAGTCTAGTTATGGGGAGGCGCTGGTGTAGTGTTATTGTCACTAGACTGGTAATCCAGATCCCCAGGCTGAAGCTCTGGGGATCTGGGTTCAAATCCCACCATGGCAGATGGTGAAATTAGAATTCAATTTTTAAAAATCCAGGATTAAGGCAGTCCAACGATGACAATGAAATCATTGTCGGTCGGCATAAAAACCCATCTGCCATCCTGACCTGGTCTGGCCTACATGTGACTCCAGACCCACAGCAATGTGGTTGACTCTTTAATGGCCCAGCAAGCCAGACCAAACCGGGATGGGCAATAAATGTTGGCCCCGTCAGCGACCTCCACATCACTTGTACAAACTTTTAAAAACGTTTCAGGGCAATGGTAACCCCCAGGATGTTGATTGTGGGGGATTCAGTGATGGTAATGTCATTGAATGTCAAGGGATGATGGTTAGATCCTCGATTGTAGGAGATGGTCATTGTCTGGCACTTGTATGGCAAGAATATAACTTGCCACTTGTCAGCCCAAGCCTGGATATTGTCCAGGTCTTGCTGCATTTGGACAGGGACTGCTTCAGTATCTGAGGAGTCGCGAATAGTGCTGAACATTGTGCAGTCATCCGCAAACATCCCCACTTATGATGGAAGTGAGGTCATTGATGAAGCAGCTGAAGATGGTTGGGCCGAGGACACGACCCTGAGGAACTCCTGCAGTGATGTCCTGGAGCTGAGATGATTGACCTCCAACCACCACAACCATCTCCCTTTGTGCCGGGTCTGACTCCAACCAGCGGAGAGTTTCCCCCTGATTCCCATTGACCCCAGTTTAGCTCGGGCTCCTTGATGCTCTCCTTGGTCAAATACTGCCTTGATGTCAAGGACAGTCACTCACACCTCACCTCTGACATTCAGCTCTTTTAGAACAAAGAACAAAGAAAAATACAGCACAGGAACAGGCCCTTCAACGCCCTTCGGCCCTCCAAGCCCGTGCCGACCATGCTGCCCGTCTAAACTAAAATCTTCTACACTGCCTGGGTCCGTATCCCTCTATTCCCATCCTATTCATGTATTTGTCAAGATGCCCCTTAAATGTCACTATCGTCCCTGCTTCCACCACCTCCTCCGGCAGCGAGTTCCAGGCACCCACTACCCTCTGCGTAAAAAAACTTGCCTCGTACATCTACTCTAGATAAGCGATTTTCATTTTCATTTCATCTACTCTAAACCTGGCCCCTCTCACCTTAAACCTATGCCCCCGAGTAATTGACCCCTCTACCCTGGGGAAAAGCCTCTGACTATCCACTCTGTCTATGCCCCTCATAATTTTGTAGACCTCTATCAGGTCACCCGCAACCTCCGTTGTTCCAGTGAGAACAAACCGAGTTTATTCAACTGCTCCTCATAGCTAATGTCCTCCATACCAGGCAATATTCTGGTAAATCTCTTCTGCACCCTCTCTAAAGCCTCCACATCCTTCTGGCAGTGTGGCGACCAGAATTGAACACTATACTCCAAGTGTGGCCTAACTAAGGTTCTATACAGCTGCAACATGACTTGCCAATTCTTATACTCAATGCCCCGACCAATGAAGGTAAGCATGCCGTATGCCTTCTTGACTACCTTCTCCACCTGTGTTGCCCCTTTCAGTGATCTGTGGACCTGTACACCTAGATCTCTCTGACTTTCAATACTCTTGAGGGTTCTACCATTCACTGTATATTCCCTTCCTACATTAGACCTTCCAAAATGCATTACCTCACATTTGTCCGGATTAAACTCCATCTGCCATCTCTCCACCCAAGTCTCCAGACAATCTAAATCCTGCTGTATCCTCTGACAGTCCTCATCGCTATCCGCAATTCCACCAACCTTTGTGTCGTCTGCAAACTTACTAATCAGACCAGTTACATTTTCCTCCAAATTATTTATATATGCTACGAACAGCAAAGGTCCCAGCACTGATCACAACCCTCCAATTAGATAAGCATCCTTCCATTGCTACTCTCTGCCTTCTGTGACCTAGCCAGTTCTGTATCCACCTTGCCAGCTCACCCCTGGTCCCGTGTGACTTCACCTTTTGTACCAGTCTACCATGAGGGACCTTGTCAAAGGCCTTACTGAAGTCCATATAGACAACATCCACTGCCCTACCTGCCTCAGTCATCTTTGTGACCTTTTCGAAAAACTCGATCAAGTTAGTGAGACACGACCTCCCCTTCTCAAAACCATGCTGCCTCTCACTAATACAAATCAGAGCTAAGATTTTGTCCATGTTTGAACCAAGGTTGTAATGAGGTCAGGAGCTGAGTGACCCTGGGGGAACCCAAACTGAGCGCCTGTGAGCAGGTTATTGCTGAGTAAGATCAGTTTGATAGCACTGTTGATGACCCCTTCCATCACTTTACCGATGATCGAGAGTAGACTGATATGGGTGATAATAAGTCAGGTTAGATTTTTCCTTTTTTGTGTGTACAGGACACACCTGTGTAATTTTCCACATTGCCGGGTAGATGCCAGGGTTGTAGCTGTACTGGAACAGTTTGGCTAGGGGCGTGGAAAGTTCTGAAGCACAAGTCTACTGTACTATTGCCGGAATATTGTCAGGCCCAGAGTAATAATATTTATCAGTGTCAGAATCATAGAATTTACAGTGCAGAAGGAGGCCATTCGGCCCATCGAGTCTGCACCGGCTCTTGGAAAGAGCACCCCACCCAAGGTCAACACCTCCACCCGATCCCAGTAACCCCACCCAACACTAAGGGCAATTTTGGACACTAAGGGCAATTTATCATGGCCAATCCACCTAACCTGCATATCTTTGGACTGTGGGAGGAAGCTGGAGCACCCGGAGGAAACCCACGGACACACGGGGAGAACGTGCAGACTCCGCACAGACAGTGACCCAATCCGGAATGGAACCTGGGACCCTGGAGCTGTGAAGCAACTATGCTATCCACAATGCTACCGTGATCGTTGCAGTAGGCTTACATTAACATTACAATGAAGTTACTGTTAAAAGCCCCTAGTCGCCACACTCTGGCGCCTGTTCGGGTACACAGAGGGAGAATGCAGAATGTCCCAATTACCTAACAGCACGTTTTTCGGGACTTGCGAGAGGAGACCGGAGCACCCGGAGGAAACCCACGCAGACACGGGGAGAACGTGCAGACTCCGCACAGAAAGTCATCCAAGCCAGGAATCAAACTTGGGTCCCTGGCACTGTGAAGCAACAGTGCTAACCACTGTGCTACCGTGATCGTTGCAGTATCCAGTCCCTTCAGCCATTTCTTGATGTCACGTGGAGTGAATCGTATTAGCTGAAGACTGACATCTGTGATGCTGGGACCTCCGGAGGAGACCGAGATGGATCATCCACTCAGCACTCATGGCTGAAGATTGTTGCGAAGGCCTCAGTCTTGTCTTTTGCACAGATGTGCTGGGCTCCTCCATCATTGAGGATGGGGATATTTGTGGAACCTCCTCTTCCAGTGAGTTGTTTGAAAATCGCTTATTGTCACGAGTAGGCTTCAAATGAAGTTACTGTGAAAAGCCCCTAGTCGCCACATTCTGGCGCCTGTTCGGGGAGGCTAGTACGGGAATTGAACCTGCGCAGCTGGCCTGCCTTGGTCTGCTTTCAAAGCCAGCGATTTAGCCCTGTGCTAAACCAGCCAATTAATTGTCCACCACCGTTCACGGCTGGATGTGGCAGCACTGCAGAGCTTAGATCTGATACGTTTGTTGTGGAATCGCTTGGTTCTGTCTGTTACTTGCTGCTGATGCTGTTTGGCACACAAGTAGTCCTGTGTTGTAGCTTCACCAGGTTGACACCTCATTTTTCGGTGTGCCTGATTGCTCCTGGCACGCTCTCTGCACTCTTCATTGAAGGTTGTTCGGCCTCTCGCTGTACTGTAAGATTGATCGATACAGAGACAAAGCACTGATCATCTAAAGCTTAGATGTTGGTGATAATGTGTGAAACTGGGGAAAGTGCATTTCACTGATCTTTTCCGGGGTCTGGAATAAATTCCCTTGGGTTTAGAAAGTTGAAGAGTGATCTACGTAAGGCCTTGAACATGTATAGAAACATAGAATTTACAGTGCAGAAGGAGGCCATTCGGCCCACTGAGTCTTCACCCTGCTTAAGGCCATTCCTCCACCCGATCCCCATAACCCAGGGCACAAAGGAACAATTGATCATGGCCAATCCACCTAACCTGCACATCTTTGGACTGTGGGAAGAAACAGGAGCACCCGGAGGAAACCCGCGCACACACGGGGAGGATGTGCAGACTCCGCACAGACAGTCAGGGTACTCTAAATTTTTTTAAATTTTTTTTTTAATGTTTTTTAAATTCTTTCAGGAGGTAACAAGGAGAACCAGTGGACATGATTTATTTAGATTTCCAGAAGGCCTTTGACAAGGTGCCGCATAGGAGACTGTTAAATAAGTTAAGAGCCCATGGTGTTCAGGGTAAGATCCTGGCATGGATAGAGGATTGGCTGACTGGCAGAAGGCAGAGTGGGGACAAAGGGGTCTTTTTCAGGATGGCAGCCGGTGACTAGTGGTGTGCCTCAGGGGTCTGTGCTGGGACCACAACTTTTCACAATATACATTAATGATCTGGAAGAAGGAACTGAAGGCGCAGTTGCTAAGTTTGCAGATGATACAAAGATCTGTAGAGGGGCAGGTAGTATTGAGGAAGCAAGGAGGCTGCAGAAGGATTTGGACAGGCTAGGAGAGCGGGCAAAGAAGTGGCAAATTAAATACAAGGTGGAAATTTGCACTTTGGAAGGAGGAATTTAGGCATAGAATATTTTCTAAATGGGGAAATGCTTAGGAAATGAGAAGCACAAAGGGACTTGGGAGTCCTTGTTCACGATTCTCTCACGGTTAACGTGCAGGTTCAGTCGGCAGTTAGGAAGGCAAATGCAATGTTAGCATTCATGTCAAGAGGGCTAGAATACAAGACCAGGGATATACTTCTGAGGCTGTATAAGGCTCTGGTCAGACCTCATTTGGAGTATTGTGAGCAGTTTTGGGCCCCGTATCGAAGGAAGGATGTGCTGGTCTTGGAAAGGTCCAGAGGAGGTTCACAAGAATGATCCCTGGAATGAAGAGCTTGTTGCATGAGGAACGGTCGAGGACTCTGGGTCTGTACGCGTTGGAGTTTAGAAGGATGAGGGGGGATCTTATTGAAACTTACAGGATACTGCGAGGCCTGGATAGAGTGGACGTGGAGAGGATGTTTCTACTTGCAGGAAAAACTAGAAGCAGAGGACGTCATCTCAGACTAAAGGGACGATCCTTTAAAACAGAGATGAGGAGGAATTTCTTTGGCCAGAGGGTGGTGAATCTGTGCAACTCTTTGCTGCAGAAGAAAAATATCAGCCACAATTGAATGGCGGAGCAGACTCGATGGGCCGAGTGGACTAATTCTGCTCCTATGTCTTATGGTCTTATTGTGTTATGGGACTGATTTGCGGTGCAGGGGTGGGTGAGGCTAACTAGTGGTGCGGGGGGAGGGGGGATGGCCCCACTTGCAGTGCCGTGGGGGGGTGACTTGTGATGAGAGGTGGCCAGCCACACGGCCTCACTATCGGGCCAGTCGCTCAAGAAGGCGGCCCAACAACGGGATTCCCTTGTATAAATTTGCTTGGTGTCAAAAACTGAATTGCATCCCTGTGGTGGTATGTATTAGGGGTAGTACGGTACCCGTGAAGCCGAGGCGCTATTGGCTGACAGGTCCCAGGTCCTGGTTGGATCTGCCGCCTGCTGGTTCCGCCCAGAAAGGCGGAGTATAAGAGCTCGAGTTCTCCCAGCAGCCGCATTCTGTAACTGAGCTGCTGGGGAACAAGTCTTGCTTAATAAAGCCTCGATTGATTTCATCACTTCTCGACTTGAGTGAGTAATTGTTGCGCTACAATCCTGCATTACGACCGCAAGGGGATCGTAAAACCAGCGCAATTCAGCTCCCGCGGGAGAACAGAGGGGTGGATTCTCCGTTCCCCAACACCGATTCCATAATCGGTGATGGGGCGGAGAATCCCTGAATCAGGGGTGGTGCCTGTTTCCAGATGCTCCACCCCCTCCAAAACAGCAGCGCACACCGCACGCTGTTGCGACGGCCTCTGGACGTCACCTGAAGGCCCTCCCCTGATGCTCCGCCCCCGATGTGTCGAGTTTCCGACTGCGCGACGGACGTGTGGTCTCAGCGATCGGGAGCCTGGCGTGGCTGCTGCAGGCTGTTATAGCGCTGCCACAGTCAGAGCCATGCTGCTGGCCGGGGGGCTTCTGAGAGGGCTGGGGGTGGTCCGGGGGCGACGCGGGAGTCCCCGCGCACGGCCAGCGCCATGTTGTACGCCGCGACCGCTGCAGGTTGTTACCGTGCGCATGCCTGGCCACGGACCGGGCAATTCTCCGGCTGTTTATTTTGCAGAGGACGGCTGTTTTACGTGGCACGTCTGCTAGCCCCTCAGTGTCAGGGGATAGGTGCGGGGGCGGCGCCGACTTGTTTGACGAAAACGCCACGGATCCTCTGAACATTGTCTGGAAATCAGAGAATCCAGAGTCTCCCAAACGGAGAATCCAGAGTCTCCCAAACGGAGAATCCAGAGTCTGCCAAACGGGGAATCCAGAGTCTCCCAAACGGAGAATCCAGAGTCTCCCAAACGGAGAATCCAGAGTCTCCCAAACGGAGAATCCAGAGTCTCCCAAACGGAGAATCAAGAGTCTCCCAAACGGAGAATCCAGAGTCTGCCAAACGGAGAATCCAGAGTCTCCCAAATGGAGAATCCAGCCGAGGGTCTCCCAAACGGAGAATCCAGAGTCTGCCAAACGGAGAATCCAGAGTCTCCCAAACGGAGAATCCAGAGTCTCCCAAATGGAGAATCCAGAGTCTCCCAAACGGAGAATCCAGAGTCTCCCAAACGGAGAATCCAGAGTCTCCCAAACGGAGAATCCAGAGTCTCCCAAACGGAGAATCCAGAGTCTCCCAAACGGAGAATCCAGCCTAGGGTCTCCCAAACGGAGAATCCAGAGTCTCCCAAATGGAGAATCCAGCCTAGGGTCTCCCAAACGGAGAATCCAGAGTCTGCCAAACGGAGAATCCAGAGTCTCCCAAACGGAGAATCCAGAGTCTCCCAAATGGAGAATCCAGCCTAGGGTCTCCCAAACGGAGAATCCAGAGTCTCCCAAACGGAGAATCCAGAGTCTCCCAAACGGAGAATCCAGAGTCTCCCAAACGGAGAATCCAGAGTCTGCCAAACGGAGAATCCAGAGTCTCCCAAACGGAGAATCCAGAGTCTCCCAAACGGAGAATCCAGAGTCTGCCAAACGGAGAATCCAGAGTCTCCCAAACGGAGAATCAAGAGTCTCCCAAACGGAGAATCCAGAGTCTCCCAAACGGAGAATCCAGAGTCTCCCAAACGGAGAATCCAGCCTAGGGTCTCCCAAACGGAGAATCCAGAGTCTGCCAAACGGAGAATCCAGAGTCTGCCAAACGGAGAATCCAGAGTCTGCCAAACGGAGAATCCAGAGTCTCCCAAACAGAGAATCCAGCCTAGGGTCTCCCAAACGGAGAATCCAGAGTCTCCCAAACGGAGAATCCAGCCTCGGATCTCCCAAACGGAGAATCCAGAGTCTCCCAAACGGAGAATCCAGAGTCTCCCAAACGGAGAATCCAGAGTCTCCCAAATGGAGAACAGGGGCACAGGGAATGGGGGTGGGATCCTGGAATCGGGCCCTGCCATTGTTAAGTAGTTCTAGAATTCTTACATTTCTGAGAAAGTCTGGCCCTCCCACTCTTTGAAGGTTTAAATTCCACTATTATCATCTCCCTTTCTCAGATTCCGGCCTTTTATCTTGTCCCCTTCCCTCAGACATAGTGCCCAGGCCTTCAGCTACCTAGGCCCTGTTTTCTGCGATTCCCTCCCTAAAACCCTCTGCCTCTTCACTTCGCGCTCCTCTTTTGAAAGTCTTCACAAGACACCCCCAGTCTGGCCCAGCTTCCACTCACTCTGTCACTATCCAGCCGGTCCTCCTGCCTACTTCCATTTCTGAAGCACCGCAGGACAATTTCTGCATTAAACGTGCTAGATAAATGCAAGTTCTGGGAGACGCGCACAATCCATGGCTCCAAAATCTTCATTGTCATTGCATGGAATTACAAACAACTAGTGCAACTGTAATTGAATTCAAAAATTATTTCATACTGTTATGTAAACTAATATTTAAAACTCAAGAATCCACATGACATATTTTTTATTAATTATGAGATTAATTAATTTATCATCCCAGCTAAGAGCGTCGGCACCAATTTGCTCCGATTTCTAATGGATTCTGTCAATTGAAATTAATTAAAAAATAAATGCATCACCATTTATAATTCCCGCACTGAAATCAAACCTGCATTGTAAGTTCATTAATTCTAGTTTTCGGATGGGTGGTTTTCTTAAGTATTTGATGAGATGGCAGCGAACTCTGTGGGGAAAAATAATGAAATACATGAAATACGTGTCATAAAACTGACAGCGGCAATCTCAGCAAGTTCACAAATTACAATCAGTGAAGCAACAAATTATGACAAGGCGTTGTTACAGAGGAATGATCAACACAATGTCATCTGCAGCTTAGCATCAGGCACTTTAAGGCACAGCCAATCAGTGTAAGGTTCAAGATTGGTTCAAGGTTCAAGGGGCTGGTTTAGCACATGGGCTAAATTGCTGGCTTTTAAAGAGACCAAGGAAGGCCAGCAGCACGGTTCAATTCCCGTACCAGCCTCCCCGAACAGGCGCCGGAATGTGGCGACTAGGGGCTTTTCACAGTAACTTCATTAAAGCCTACTTGTGACAATAAGCGATTTTCAAGATTGTGTTGAAACAGCAAGAAATAACAGTGGCACAATCTGAGTCAGGGACACCGCTATCGGGCTTGGTGCCATTGGTCCTGAGCGGCTATGACAGAGTGAATAAAGTGAAACTGTTTCCACTGGCAGGGGAGTCACAAACTAGAGGCCATAGATTTATAGAGGTGGCGCAAGGAAGCATTTTTTACACAGCAAGTTGTGACCTGGCAGGAGCTGCCTGAAAGGGAGGCAGAAAGAGATTCAACAGTAACTTTCTGTAGCACTATCAATTACTCACGAGACGAGAAGAGATGAAGTCAATTGAAGGCTTTATTAAGCAAGACTTGTTCCCCAGCAGCTCAGTTACAGAATGCGGCTGCTGGGAGAACCCGGGTTCTTATACTCCGCCTTGCTGGGTGGAGCCAGCGGGCGGCAGATCCAATCAGGACCCAGTGTCTGTCTACCAATAGCCTCTCGGCATCACAGGTACCATACTACCCCTAATACATACCACCACATTCACCCCTTGTTAAAAAAGAACCCGGCGGGGTGGTGGGTCGTATGGTGGTAGGGGTTTACAAAGCTGGTACTGGAATTATCTTAACACGGTGCTATGCATCGATCTCGACGGTGAACTATTTACACTGCCGCTTTTCTGGGCTATTGAATTATTTACAGGTTTTTGCCGTGTCATGCGGATTCCACGAGTCGAGTGGGTGCCCTGGTCATCCTTGTCGATCGTCTCAGCCCCGGTGGTGGTGCAGGTGCTGGCTCGGGCACTGTCGTCTCTGGGAGCATCGTGCTGTTTGTCCCTGTTTCACTACTCCTGGGCAGGCACGGGAGGACCGATCCACCCAGGAAGGGAGCGGACATGGGGTGCGCCGGTGGCAGGAAGGGGGTGATTGGTGTTGGGGGGGGGGGTGGTTCCGGCGGGCGCCAGGTCCCGCAGGGAGACCGTGTCCTGTCGGCCGTTGGGGTACGCCACGTAGGCGTACTGAGGGTTTGCGTGGAGAAGATGAACCCTCTCGACCAACGGGTCCGATTTGTGCACCCGCACATGCTTTCGGAGCAAGATGGGTCCTGGGGCTGCCAGCCAGGTCGGAAGTGATGTTCCGGAGGAGGACTTCCTAGGGGAGACAAGGAGGCGCTCGTGAGGCGTTTGATTAGTTGTGGTAAACAGCAGCGACCGGATGGAGTGGAGGGCATCCGGGAGGACTTCCTGCCAATGGGAAACTGGGAGACATCTGAACCGTAGGGCCAGTAGGACGGTCTTCCAGACCGTACTGTTCTCACTCTCTACCTGACCGTTCCCCCGGGGGCTGTAACTGGTCGTCCTGCTCGAGGCAATGCCCTTGCTGAGCAGGAATTGACGCAGTTCGTTGCTCATAAAGGAGGACTCCCTATCGCTATGGATGTATGCGGGGAAACCGAACAGTGTAAAGATGGTGCAGAGGGCTTTAATGACCGTGGCCGCGGTCATGTCGGGACAGGGGATGGCGAATGGGAAACGGGAGAATTCGTCCACCATGTTTAGGAAGTATGTGTTGTGGTCGGTGGAGGGGAGGGGGCCTTTGAAATCCAGACTGAGGCGCTCAAAGGGTCGGCAAGCCTTTATCAGGTGCACTCTATCTGGCCTGAAAAAATGCGGCTTGCACTCTGCGCAGATTTGGCAGTTCCTGGTGGCTGTTCGGACCTCCTCAACAGAGTAGGGGAGGTTGCGGGTCTTCACAAAGTGGTAAAACCGAGTGACCCCCGGGTGGCAGAGGTCCTCGTGGAGGGCTTGGAGGCGGTCTACTTGTGCGTTGGCACATGTGCCGCGGGATAGGGCATCGGACGGCATGTTCAGCTTACCGGGATGGTACAAGATCTCATAGTTATAGGTGGAGAGCTCGATCCTCCACCTCAAGATCTTGTCGTTCTTGATTTTGCCCCTCTGTGCATTATCAAACATAACGGCTACCGACCGTTGGTCAGTGAGGAGAGTGAATCTCCTGCCGGCCAGGTAATGCCTCCAATGTCGCACAGCTTCCACTATGGCTTGGGCTTCCTTTTCCACTGAGGAGTGGCGGATTTCTGAGGTGTGGAGGGTCCGGGAGAAAAAGGCCACGGGTCTGCCCGCTTGGTTAAGGGTAGCCGCTAGAGCTACGTCAGAGGCGTCGCTCTCGACCTGGAAGGGGAGGGACTCGTCGATGGCGCGCATCGTGGCCTTTGCGATATCAGCTTTGATGCGGCTGACGGCCTGGCGGGCCTCTGTCGACAGGGGGAAAACCGTGGACTGGATTAGCGGATGGGCCTTGTCCGCGTAGTGGGGGACCCCTGGGCATAATAAGAGAAGAAGCCCAGGCAGCGTTTCAGGGCTTTGGAGCAGTGAGGGAGGGGGAACTCCATAGGGGGGGCGCATGCGTTCAGTGTCGGGGCCTATCACTCCATTACGCACCACGTAGCCAAGGATGGCTAGACGGTCGGTGCTAAACACGCATTTTTCCTTGTTATAGGTGAGGTTCAGTTCAGTGGGACCCTTAAAAAGTGGTAGAGCCGCCCGTCTGCCTCGAAGGCCGTGTACTTGCGGTCGCTCGGGCGGATGGGGAGCTGATGGTATGCAGACTTAAGGTCCACGGTGGAAAAGACCTTCTATTGTGCAATCCGATTGACCATGTCGGATATGCGGGGGGGAGAGGGTACGCATCTAGCTGCGTGTACCTGTTGATGGTCTGACTGTAGTCTATGACCATCCTCTGCTTCTCCCCGGTCTTTACAACTACCACTTGGGCTCTCCAGGGACTATTGCTGGCCTGGATTATGCCTTCCTTCAGCAGCCGCTGGACTTCAGACCGGATAAACGTTCGACCCTGGGCGCTGTACCGTCTGCTCCTAGTGGCGACGGGTTTGCAATCCGGGGTGAGGTTTGCAAACAAGGATGGGGGTTCAACCTTGAGGGTCGCGAGGCTGCAGATAGTGAGGGGGGGTATTGGGCCGCCGAATTGGAACGTTAAGCTCTGGAGGTTACATTGGAAATCTAACCCTAGGAGAGTGGGAGCGCAGAGGTGGGGGAGGACATAAAGCCGATAATTCTTAAACTCTCTCCCTTGCACCGTGAGGTTCGCGATGCAGAACCCTTTGATTTCTACGGAATGGGATCCTGCTGCCAGAGAGATCTTTTGGATACTCGGATGAATTGAAAGAAAACAGCGTCTTACCGTATCCGGATGGATAAAACTTTCCGTGCTCCCAGAGTCGATCAGGCAGGGCGTCTCGTACCCGTTCACCAGCACCGTCGTTGTTGCCGTTTGGAGCGTCCGGGGCCGCGACTGGTCCAGGGTCACCGAAGCCAGTCGTGGTTGCTGCATCGGTTCTTCCGACCCCGTGGAGCCGTCCATGCTGGGGTCCTTGGCTATCAGCCAAGATGGCGCGTCCATGGATCGCATGCGGTCGGGGGCGGACAAAATGGCCGCGC
Organism: Scyliorhinus torazame; assembly: GCF_047496885.1. NCBI lineage: Eukaryota > Metazoa > Chordata > Chondrichthyes > Carcharhiniformes > Scyliorhinidae > Scyliorhinus > Scyliorhinus torazame. The sequence continues at coordinate 323,396,407 of NC_092711.1, forward strand.
CCATGGATCGCACGTGTCCAGGGGGGTCACAAGGTGGCGGCGCCCATCCTTCCCGCGTGGAGTCCGGGACCCAAAATGGCGGCGCCCGTTGGCCGCACATGGATCGTTGGGGTTGAGTCTGCTGTCCCCGTTCTCCCCCGGAGATTGCGGCGACCCCCCGGGACTGGCACACTGCCGAATAGTGCCCCTTCTTGCTGCAACTTTTACAGATGGCCATGCTGGCCGGGCAGCGCTTCCTTGGGTGTTTCGACTGCCCACAAAAATAGCAGCGGGGCCCACCCGGGTGGTCTGGTGCTCTGGCCCAGGGGGGTGCCAGGGAGTCGGTCGCAGCGGGGGTCCACGGAGCCCAAGGGGCTGCTGCGCGGTCGGGGCCGTAAGCGCAGGCATTTTGTGAGGCCACATCGAGGGAGGCCGCAAGGGCCCATGCCTCCGTGAGCCCTAGTGAGTCTCTCTCCAGCAGTCGCTGGCGGATTTGGGATGAGGTCATACCTGCCACAAAAGCATCCCTGATTAGGAGCTCCGTATGTTCGTTAGCCGCCACCAATGGGCAGTTGCAGTTCCTTCCCAATATTAGCAGCGCGCTGTAGAACTCGTCCAGCGATTCTCCGGGGATTTGCCGTCTCATCGCGAGTTGGTGGCGTGCGTAGACTTGGTTTATGGGCCGAATGTAGACTCCTTTCGGCATGGTGAGCGCCGTCGGGAAATCCTCCGTGTCTTCGATGAGCGTGTAGATCTCCGGACTCACCCTGGAATGCAGGACCTGCATTTTCTGGTCTTCTGTGATCCGGCCGGGGGCCGTTCGGAGGTATCCCTCGAAGCATGCTAGCCAGTGTTTAAACACGGCCGCCGAGTTTGCTGCATGGGGGCTGATTCGCAGACACCGGAGCTCCATAGTCTTTTAAGTCTGCTTAATAAATTGTAGCACAATCAATTACTCACGAGACGAGAAGAGATGAAGTCAATCGAAGGCTTTATTAAGCAAAACTTGTTCCCCAGCAGCTCAGTTACAGAATGCGGCTGCTGGGAGAACCCGGGTTCTTATACTCCGCCTTGCTGGGTGGAGCCAGCGGGCGGCATATCCAATCAGGACCCAGTGTCTGTCTATCAATAGCCTCTCGGCATCAAAGGTACCGTACTACCCCTAATACATACCACCACACTTTCAAAAGAGAATTGGATAAATAATTGATGGGGAGACGTTTGCAGGGTTATCGAGTGTAAGGAGCCCACAGAGGCTGAGGTCCCGTCACCAGAATCCCTTTTATTTACAAAACCAACAACCAAACAACCAGGTGCACCCAGCTCCCTGTCTACACCGGGAGTGCACCCAGCTCGCTGTCTAGACCGGGAGTGCACTCAGCTCGCTGTCTAGACCGGGAGTGCACTCAGCTCGCTGTCTACACCGGGAGTGCATTCAGCTCGCTGTCTACACCGGGATTGCGTTCAGCTCGCTGTCTACACCGGGAGTGCACTCAGCTCGCTGTCTACACCGGGAGTGCACTCAGCTCGCTGTCTACACCGGGAGTGCACTCAGCTCGCTGTCTACACCGGGAGTGCACTCAGCTCGCTGTCTACACCGGGAGTGCACTCAGCTCGCTGTCTACACCGGGAGTGCATTCAGCTCGCTGTCTACACCGGGAGTGCACTCAGCTCCCTGTCTACACCGGGAGTGCACTCAGCTCGCTGTCTACACCGAGAGTGCACTCAGCTCGCTGTCTACACCGGGAGTGCACTCAGCTCGCTGTCTACACCGGGAGTGCACTCAGCTCCCTGTCTACACCGGGAGTGCACTCAGCTCGCTGTCTACACCGGGAGTGCACTCAGCTCGCTGTCTACACCGGGAGTGCACTCAGCTCCCTGTCTACACCGGGAGTGCACTCAGCTCGCTGTCTACACCGGGAGTGCACTCAGCTCGCTGTCTACACCGGGAGTGCACTCAGCTCCCTGTCTACACCGGGAGTGCACTCAGCTCCCTGTCTACACCGGGAGTGCGTTCAGCTCGCTGTCTACACCGGGATTGCGTTCAGCTCGCTGTCTACACCGGGAGTGCACTCAGCTCGCTGTCTACACCGGGAGTGCACTCAGCTCGCTGTCTACACCGGGAGTGCACTCAGCTCGCTGTCTACACCGGGAGTGCACTCAGCTCGCTGTCTACACCGGGAGTGCACTCAGCTCGCTGTCTACACCGGGAGTGCACTCAGCTCGCTGTCTACACCGGGAGTGCACTCAGTTCGCTGTCTACACCGGGAGTGCATTCAGCTCGCTGTCTACACTGGGAGTGCACTCAGCTCCCTGTCTACACCGGGAGTGCACTCAGCTCGCTGTCTACACCGGGAGTGCACTCAGCTCGCTGTCTACACCGGGAGTGCACTCAGCTCCCTGTCTACACCGGGAGTGCACTCAGCTCGCTGTCTACACCGGGAGTGCACTCAGCTCGCTGTCTACACCGGGAGTGCACTCAGCTCCCGGTCTACACCGGGAGTGCACTCAGCTCCCTGTCTACACCGGGAGTGCACTCAGCTCGCTGTCTACACCGGGAGTGCACTCAGCTCGCTGTCTACACCGGGAGTGCATTCAGCTCGCTGTCTACTCCGGGAGTGAACCCAGCTCGCTGTCTACACCGGGAGTGCCCTCAGCTCGCTGTCTACACCGGGAGTGCGTTCAGCTCGCTGTCTACACCGGGAGTGCACTCAGCTCGCTGTCTACACCGGGAGTGCACTCAGCTCCCTGTCTACACCGGGAGTGCACTCAGCTCGCTGTCTACACCGGGAGTGCACTCAGCTCGCTGTCTACACCGGGAGTGCACTCAGCTCGCTGTCTAGACCGGGAGTGCACTCAGCTCGCTGTCTACACCGGGAGTGCACTCAGCTCGCTGTCTACACCGGGAGTGCGTTCAGCTCGCTGTCTACACCGGGAGTGCACTCAGCTCCCTGTCTACACCGGGAGTGCGTTCAGCTCGCTGTCTACACCGGGAGTGCACTCAGCTCGATGTCTACACCGGGAGTGCACTCAGCTCCCTGTCTACACCGGGAGTGCGTTCAGCTCGCTGTCTACACCGGGAGTGCACTCAGCTCGCTGTCTACACCGGGAGTGCACTCAGCTCCCTGTCTACACCGGGAGTGCACTCAGCTCGCTGTCTACACCGGGAGTGCACTCAGCTCGCTGTCTACACCGGGAGTGCACTCAGCTCGCTGTCTACACCGGGAGTGCATTCAGCTCGCTGTCTACTCCGGGAGTGAACCCAGCTCGCTGTCTACACCGGGAGTGCCCTCAGCTCCCTGTCTACACCGGGAGTGCACTCAGCTCGCTGTCTACACCGGGAGTGCACTCAGCTCGCTGTCTACACCGGGAGTGCACTCAGCTCGCTGTCTACACCGGGAGTGCATTCAGCTCGCTGTCTACACCGGGAGTGCATTCAGCTCGCTGTCTACACCGGGAGTGCACTCAGCTCGCTGTCTACACCGGGAGTGCATTCAGCTCGCTGTCTACACCGGGAGAGCACTCAGCTCCCTGTCTACACCGGGAGTGCACTCAGCTCCCTGTCTACACCGGGAGTGCATTCAGCTCGCTGTCTACACTGGGAGTGCACTCAGCTCCCTGTCTACTCCGGGAGTGCATTCAGCTCCCTGTCTACACCGGGAGTGCACTCAGCTCCCTGTCTACTCCGGGAGTGCATTCAGCTCCCTGTCTACACCGGGAGTGCACTCAGCTCGCTGTCTACACGGGGAGTGCATTCAGCTCCCTGTCTACACCGGGAGTGCCCTCAGCTCCCTGTCTACACCGGGAGTGCACTCAGCTCCCTGTCTACACCGGGAGTGCACTCAGCTCGCTGTCTACACCGGGAGTGCATTCAGCTCCCTGTCTACACCGGGAGTGCCCTCAGCTCCCTGTCTACACCGGGAGTGCACTCAGCTCCCTGTCTACACCGGGAGTGCACTCAGCTCCCTGTCTACACCGGGAGTGCACTCAGCTCGCTGTCTACACCGGTAGTGCACTCAGCTCGCTGTCTACACCGGGAGTGCACTCAGCTCCCTGTCTACACCGGGAGTGCACTCAGCTCGCTGTCTACACCGGGAGTGCGTTCAGCTCGCTGTCTACACCGGGAGTGCACTCAGCTCGCTGTCTACACCGGGAGTGCACTCAGCTCGCTGTCTACACCGGGAGTGCACTCAGCTCCCTGTCTACACCGGGAGTGCGTTCAGCTCGCTGTCTACACCGGGAGTGCGTTCAGCTCGCTGTCTACACCGGGAGTGCGTTCAGCTCGCTGTCTACACCGGGAGTGCGTTCAGCTCGCTGTCTACACCGGGAGTGCGTTCAGCTCGCTGTCTACACCGGGGGTGCGTTCAGCTCGCTGTCTACACCGGGAGTGCACTCAGCTCGCTGTCTACACCGGGAGTGCGTTCAGCTCGCTGTCTACACCGGGAGTGCGTTCAGCTCGCTGTCTACACCGGGAGTGCGTTCAGCTCGCTGTCTACACTGGGAGTACACTCAGCTCCCTGTCTACACTGGGAGTACACTCAGCTCGCTGTCTACACCGGGAGTGCACTCAGCTCGCTGTCTACACCGGGAGTGCACTCAGCTCGCTGTCTACACCGGGAGTGCGTTCAGCTCGCTGTCTACACCGGGAGTGCGTTCAGCTCGCTGTCTACACCGGGAGTGCGTTCAGCTCGCTGTCTACACTGGGAGTACACTCAGCTCCCTGTCTACACTGGGAGTACACTCAGCTCGCTGTCTACACCGGGAGTGCACTCAGCTCCCTGTCTACACCGGGAGTGCGTTCAGCTCGCTATCTACACCGGGAGTGCGTTCAGCTCGCTGTCTACACCGGGAGTGCGTTCAGCTCGCTGTCTACACCGGGAGTGCACTCAGCTCCCTGTCTACACCGGGAGTACACTCAGCTCGCTGTCTACACCGGGAGTGCACTCAGCTCCCTGTCTACACCGGGAGTGCACTCAGCTAGCTGTCTACACCGGGAGTGCATTCAGCTCGCTGTCTACACCGGGAGTGCACTCAGCTCGCTGTCTACACCGGGAGTGCACTCAGATCGCTGTCTACACCGGGAGTGCACTCAGCTCGCTGTCTACACCGGGAGTGCACTCAGCTCCCTGTCTACACCGGGAGTGCACTCAGCTCGCTGTCTACACCGGTAGTGCACTCAGCTCGCTGTCTACACCGGGAGTGCGTTCAGCTCGCTGTCTACACCGGGAGTGCACTCAGCTCGCTGTCTACACCGGGAGTGCACTCAGCTCGCTGTCTACACCGGGAGTGCACTCAGCTCCCTGTCTACACCGGGAGTGCACTCAGCTCCCTGTCTACACCGGGAGTGCACTCAGCTCCCTGTCTACACCGGGAGTGCACTCAGCTCCCTGTCTACACCGGGAGTGCCCTCAACTCGCTGTCTACACCGGGAGTGCCCTCAACTCGCTGTCTACACCGGGAGTGCACTCAGCTCGCTGTCTACACCGGGAGTGCCCTCAACTCGCTGTCTACACCGGGAGTGCATTCAGCTCGCTGTCTACACCGGGATTGCCCTCAACTCGCTGTCTACACCGGGAGTGCACTCAGCTCCCTGTCTACACCGGGAGTGCACTCAGCTCCCTGTCTACACCGGGAGTGCCCTCAACTCGCTGTCCACACCGGGAGTACACTCAGCTCCCTGTCTACACCGGGAGTGCACTCAGCTCGCTGTCTACACCGGGAGTGCACTCAGCTCGCTGTCTACACCGGGAGTGCACTCAGCTCGATGTCTACACCGGGAGTGCACTCAGCTCGCTGTCTACACCGGGAGTGCACTCAGCTCGATGTCTACACCGGGAGTGCACTCAGCTCGCTGTCTACACCGGGAGTGCCCTCAACTCGCTGTCTACACCGGGAGTACACTCAGCTCCCTGTCTACACCGGGAGTGCATTCAGCTCGATGTCTACACCGGGAGTGCACTCAGCTCGCTGTCTACACCGGGAGTGCACTCAGCTCGCTGTCTACTCCGGGAGTGCACTCAGCTCGCTGTCTACTGCGGGAGTGCACTCAGCTCGCTGTCTACTGCGGGAGTGCACTCAGCTCGCTGTCTACACCGGGAGTGCACTCAGCTCGCTGTCTACACCGGGAGTGCACTCAGCTCGCTGTCTACACCGGGAGTGCACTCAGCTCGCTGTCTACACCGGGAGTGCACTCAGCTCGCTATCTACACCGGGAGTGCACTCAGCTCGTTATCTACACCGGGAGTGCACTCAGCTCGCTATCTACACCGGGAGTGCACTCAGCTCGCTGTCTACACCGGGAGTGCACTCAGCTCGCTATCTACACCGGGAGTGCACTCAGCTCCCTGTCTACACCGGGAGTGCACTCAGCTCGCTGTCTACACCGGGAGTGCACTCAGCTCCCTGTCTACACCGGGAGTGCACTCAGCTCGCTGTCTACACCGGGAGTGCACTCAGCTCGCTGTCTACACCGGGAGTGCACTCAGCTCGCTATCTACACCGGGAGTGCACTCAGCTCGCTGTCTACACCGGGAGTGCACTCAGCTCGCTATCTACACCGGGAGTGCACTCAGCTCGCTGTCTACACCGGGAGTGCACTCAGCTCGCTGTCTACACCGGGAGTGCACTCAGCTCGCTGTCTACACCGGGAGTGCCCTCAACTCGCTGTCTACACCAGGAGTGCCCTCAACTCGCTGTCTACACCGGGAGTGCACTCAGCTCGCTGTCTACACCGGGAGTGCCCTCAACTCGCTGTCTACACCGGGAGTGCACTCAGCTCCCTGTCTACACCGGGAGTGCACTCAGTTCCCTGTCTACACCGGGAGTGCCCTCAACTCGCTGTCTACACCGGGAGTACACTCAGCTCCCTGTCTACACCGGGAGTGCATTCAGCTCGATGTCTACACCGGGAGTGCACTCAGCTCGCTGTCTACTCCGGGAGTGCACTCAGCTCGCTGTCTACACCGGGAGTGCACTCAGCTCGCTGTCTACACCGGGAGTGCACTCAGCTCGCTGTCTACACCGGGAGTGCACTCAGCTCGCTGTCTACACCGGGAGTGCCCTCAACTCGCTGTCTACACCGGGAGTGCCCTCAACTCGCTGTCTACACCGGGAGTGCACTCAGCTCGCTGTTTACACCGGGAGTGCCCTCAACTCGCTGTCTACACCGGGAGTGCACTCAGCTCCCTGTCTACACCGGGAGTGCACTCAGCTCCCTGTCTACACCGGGAGTGCCCTCAACTCGCTGTCTACACCGGGAGTACACTCAGCTCCCTGTCTACACCGGGAGTGCATTCAGCTCGATGTCTACACCGGGAGTGCACTCAGCTCGCTGTCTACTCCGGGAGTGCACTCAGCTCGCTGTCTACACCGGGAGTGCACTCAGCTCGCTGTCTACACCGGGAGTGCACTCAGCTCGCTGTCTACACCGAGAGTGCACTCAGCTCGCTGTCTACACCGGGAGTGCACTCAGCTCGCTGTCTACCCCGGGAGTGCACTCAGCTCGCTGTCTACACCGGGAGTGCACTCAGCTCGCTATCTACACCGGGAGTGCACTCAGCTCGTTATCTACACCGGGAGTGCACTCAGCTCGCTATCTACACCGGGAGTGCACTCAGCTCGCTGTCTACACCGGGAGTGCACTCAGCTCGCTATCTACACCGGGAGTGCACTCAGCTCCCTGTCTACACCGGGAGTGCACTCAGCTCGCTGTCTACACCGGGGGTGCACTCAGCTCCCTGTCTACACCGGGAGTGCACTCAGCTCGCTGTCTACACCGGGAGTGCACTCAGCTCGCTGTCTACACCGGGAGTGCACTCAGCTCGCTATCTACACCGGGAGTGCACTCAGCTCGCTGTCTACACCGGGAGTGCACTCAGCTCGCTATCTACACCGGGAGTGCACTCAGCTCGCTGTCTACACCGGGAGTGCACTCAGCTCGCTGTCTACACCGGGAGTGCACTCAGCTCGATGTCTACACCGGGAGTGCACTCAGCTCGCTGTCTACACCGGGAGTGCACTCAGCTCGCTCTCTACACCGGGAGTGCATTCAGCTCGATGTCTACACCGGGAGTGCACTCAGCTCGCTGTCTACTCCGGGAGTGCACTCAGCTCGCTGTCTACACCGGGAGTGCACTCAGCTCGCTGTCTACACCGGGAGTGCACTCAGCTCGCTGTCTACACCGGGAGGGCACTCAGCTCCCTGTCTACACCGGGAGTGCACTCAGCTCCCTGTCTACACCAGGAGTGCACTCAGCTCGATGTCTACACCGGGAGTGCACTCAGCTCGCTGTCTACTCCGGGAGTGCACTCAGCTCGCTGTCTACACCGGGAGTGCACTCAGCTCGCTGTCTACACCGGGAGTGCACTCAGCTCGCTGTATACACCGGGAGTGCACTCAGCTCGCTGTCTACACCGGGAGTGCACTCAGCTCGCTGTCTACACCGGGAGTGCACTCAGCTCGCTGTCTACACCGGGAGTGCACTCAGCTCGCTGTCTACACCGGGAGTGCACTCAGCTCCCTGTCTACACCGGGAGTGCACTCAGCTCGCTGTCTACACCGGGAGTGCACTCAGCTCGCTGTCTACACCGGGAGTGCACTCAGCTCCCTGTCTACACCGGGAGAGCACTCAGCTCCCTGTCTACACCGGGAGAGCACTCAGCTCCCTGTCTACACCAGGAGTGCATTCAGCTCGCTGTCTACACCGGGAGTGCACTCAACTCGCTGTCTACACCGGGAGTGCACTCAGCTCTCTGTCTACACCGGGAGTGCACTCAGCTCCCTGTCTACACCGGGAGAGCACTCAGCTCCCTGTCTACACCGGGAGAGCACTCAGCTCCCTGTCTACACCGGGAGAGCACTCAGCTCCATGTCTACACCGGGAGTGCATTCAGCTCCCTGTCTACACCGGGAGTGCACTCAGCTCGCTGTCTACACCGGGAGTGCACTCAGCTCGCTGTCTACACCGGGAGTGCACTCAGCTCGCTGTCTACACCGGGAGTGCACTCAGCTCGCTGTCTACACCGGGAGTGCACTCAGCTCGCTGTCTACACCGTGAGTGCACTCAGCTCGCTGTCTACATCGGGAGTGCATTCAGCTCCCTGTCTACACCGGGAGTGCACTCAGCTCCCTGTCTACACCGGGAGTGCACTCAGCTCGCTGTCTACACCGGGAGTGCACTCAGCTCGCTGTCTACACCGGGAGTGCACTCAGCTCGCTGTCTACACCGGGAGTGCACTCAGCTCGCTGTCTACACCGGGAGTGCACTCAGCTCGCTGTCTACACCGGGAGTGCACTCAGCTCGCTGTCTACACCGGGAGTGCATTCAGCTCACTGTCTACACCGGGAGTGCACTCAGCTCGCTATCTACACCGGGAGTGCACTCAGCTCCCTGTCTACACCGGGAGTGCACTCAGCCCGCTGTCTACACCGGGAGTGCACTCAGCTCGCTGTCTACACCGGGAGTGCACTCAGCCCGCTGTCTACACCGGGAGTGCACTCAGCTCGCTATCTACACCGGGAGTGCACTCAGCTCCCTGTCTACACCGGGAGTGCACTCAGCCCGCTGTCTACACCGGGAGTGCACTCAGCCCGCTGTCTACACCGGGAGTGCACTCAGCTCGCTGTCTACACCGGGAGTGCACTCATCTCGCTGTCTACACCGGGAGTGAACTCAGCTCGCTGTCTACACCGGGAGTGCACTCAGCTCGCTGTCTACACCGGGAGTGCATTCAGCTCGCTGTCTACACCGGGAGTGCATTCAGCTCGCTGTCTACACCGGGTGTGCATTCAGCTCGCTGTCTACACCGGAAGTGCATTCAGCTCGCTGTCTACACCGGGAGTGCATTCAGCTCGCTGTCTACACCGGGGGTGCACTCAGCTCGCTGTCTACACCGGGAGTGCATTCAGCTCGCTGTCTACACCGGGAGTGCATTCAGCTCCCTGTCTACACCGGGAGTGCACTCAGCTCGCTGTCTACACCGGGAGTGCACTCAGCTCGCTGTCTGCACCGGGAGTGCATTCAGCTCGCTGTCTACACCGGGGGTGCACTCAGCTCGCTGTCTACACCGGGGGTGCATTCAGCTCCCTGTCTACACCGGGAGTGCACTCAGCTCGCTGTCTACACCGGGAGTGCCCTCAGCTCGCTGTCTACACCGGGAGTGCACTCAGCTCGCTGTCTACACCGGGAGTGCACTCAGCGCGCTGTCTGCACCAGGAGTGCATTCAGCTCGCTGTCTACACCGGGAGTGCACTCAGCTCCCTGTCTACACCGGGAGTGCATTCAGCTCGCTGTCTATACCGGGGGTGCACTCAGCTCGCTGTCTACACCGGGAGTGCACTCAGCTCGCTGTCTACACAGGGAGTGCACTCAGCTCGCTGTCTACACCGGGAGTGCATTCAGCTCGCTGTCTACACCGGGAGTGCACTCAGCTCGCTGTCTGCACCGGGAGTGCATTCAGCTCGCTGTCTACACCGGGAGTGCCCTCAGCTCGCTGTCTACACCGGGAGTGCCCTCAGCTCGCTGTCTACACCGGGAGTGCACTCAGCTCGCTGTCTGCACCGGGAGTGCATTCAGCTCGCTGTCTGCACCGGGAGTGCATTCAGCTCGCTGTCTGCACTGGGAGTGTACTCAGCTCGCTGTCTACACCGGGAGTGCACTCAGCTTGCTGGGTAATGAACCAGGACAGGTGTAAGATTTGGAGGTAGGTGATCACTTTGGTGATAGTGACCACAATTCAATTACGTTTACTTTAGTGATGGAAAGGGATAGGTATATACCGCAGGGCAAGTGTTATATCTGGGGGAAAGGCAATTATGTTGCGATGAGGCAAGACTTAGGATGCATCGGATGGGGAGCAAAACTGCAGGGGATGGGCACAATTGAAAAGTGGAGCTTGTTCAAGGAACAGCAACTGCGTGTCCTTGATAAGTATGTACCTGTCAGGCAGGGAGGAAGTGGTCGAGCAAGGGAACCGTGGTTTACTAAGGCAGTCGAAACACTTGTCAAGAGGAAGAAGGAGGCTTATGTAAAGATGAGACGTGAAGGTTCAGTTAGGGCGCTCGAGTGTTACAAGTTAGCTAGGAAGGACCTAAAGAGAGAGCTAAGAAGAGCCAGGAGGGGACATGAGAAGTTTTTGGCAGGTAGGACCAAGCTTAGGGATAACGCTAAGCTTTCTAGAGATATGTCAGGAATAAAAGAATGACTAGTGTAAGAGTAGGGCCAGTCAAGGACAGTAGTGGTAAGTTTTGCGTGGAGTCCGAGGAGATAGGAGAGGTGCTAAATGAATATTGTTCGTCAGTATTCACACAGGAGAAAGACAATGTTGTCGAGGAGAATACTGAGATTCAGGCTACTAGACTAGAAGGGCATGAGGTTCATAAGGAGGTGGTGTTAGCAATTCTGGAAAGTGTGAAAATATATAAGTCCCCTGGGCCGGATGGGATTTATCCTAGGATTCTCTGGGAAGGTAGGGAGGAGATTGCAGAGCCTTTGGCTTTGATCTTTATGTCATCTTTGTCCTCAGGAATAGTGCCAGAAGACTGGAGGATAGCAAATGTTGTCCCCTTGTTCAAGAAGGGGAGTAGAGACAACCCCGGTAACTGTAGACAAGTGAGCCTTACTTCTGTTGTGGGCAAAGTCTTGGAAAGGTTTATAAGAGATAGGATGTATAATCATCTGGAAAGGAATAATTTGATTAGAGATAGTCAACACGGTTTTTTGAAGGGTAGGTCGTGCCTCACAAACCTTATTGAGTTCTTTGAGAAGGTGACCAAACAGGTGGATGAGGGTAAAGCAGTTGATGTGGTGTATATGGATTTCAGTAAAGCGTTTGATAAGGTTCCCCACGGTAGGCTACTGCAGAAAATACGGAAGCATGGGATTCAGGGAGATTTAGCAGTTTGGATCAGAAATTGGCTAGCTGAAAGAAGACAAAGGGTGGTGGTTGATGGGAAGTGTTCAGACAGGAGTCCAGTTACTAGTGGTGTACCACAAGGATCTGTTTTGGGGCCACTGTTGTTTGTCATTTTTACAAATGACCTGGAGGAGGGCGTAGAAGGATGGGTGAATAAATTTGCAGATGACACTAAAGTCGGTGGAGTTGTGGACAGTGCGGAAGGATGTTACAAGTTACAGAGGGACATAGATAAGCTGCAGCGCTGGGCTGAGAGGTGGCAAATGGAGTTTAATGCAGAAAAGTGTGAGGTGATTCATTTTGGAAGGAATAACAGGAAGACAGAGTACTGGGCTAATGGTAAGATTCTTGGCAGTGTGGATGAGCAGAGAGATCTCGGTGTCCATGTACATAGATCCCTGAAAGTTGCCACTCAGGTTGAGAGGGTTGTTAAGAAGGCGTACGGTGTGTTAGCTTTTATTGGTAGAGGGATTGAGTTTCGGAGCCATGAGGTCATGTTGCAGCTGTACAAAACTCTGGTGCGGCCGCATTTGGAGTATTGCGTGCAATTCTGGTTGCCGCATTATAGAAAGGATGTGGAAGCATTGGAAAGGGTGCAGAGGAGATTTACCAGAATGTTGCCTGGTATGGAGGGAAGAACTTATGAGGAAAGGCTGAGGGACTTGAGGCTGTTTTTGTTAGAGAGAAGGAGGTTAAGAGGTGACTTAATTGAGGCATACAAGATAATCAGAGGATTGGATAGGGTGGACAGTGAGAGCCTTTTTCCTCGGATGGTGATGTCTAGCACGAGGGGACATAGCTTTAAATTGAGGGGAGATAGATATAAGACAGATGTCAGAGGTAGGTTCTTTACTCAGAGAGTAGTAAGGGTGTGGAATGCCCTGCCTGCAACAGTAGTGGACTCGCCAACACTAAGGACATTCGAATGGTCATTGGATAGACATATGGACGATAAGGGAATAGTGTAGATGGGCTTGAGAGTGGTTTCACAGGTCGGCGCAACATCGAGGGCCGAAGGGCCTGTACTGCGCTGTAATGTTCTATGTTCTGTGGCGCAGTTCAGACACAGCAGATCGTGCTGTGGAATTCTGGGACCAAATGTCAATTTTACAACAGTGAGTTGAATTTCTTGCCCACCAGATTTAGAAACTGAAAAGTTGAAGTTGGAAGATGGAAAAATGAACAGCCCACTATTGTAATCTAACGAGGGATGTCTCGACACACGTCTCCAATCAAAATTCCCAGAGTAGAGGGTATGAAAATAAAGACTTGCCATTTGTCATGTATTCCTGACTTATTTTGCAGTTAAAAGTTCATATGCTGGTGAAGCAAAAAAGTAAATGTGAAGCAGATGGACCTTAAAGAAGCTAATTCATTAGAATTGTCACATCAGTCTAGCTGTCTGCATCGCTCCTTGCCCTGCACACTGACTTGAAACTGATGCTCAGCAGTATTTCGTACAGAATGTTTCCCTGTGGTGACGTGATGAATGGCCGATCGCTGCCCACAGCCCACTGGCTCAGAGAGTGAAATTCCAGTTCCCAATTGGAGTTGCCTGCCTCAGCAAGGAGTTTGCATTCTGTTACCTGTCTGACTGCACAAAACCTGGGGAATTAGCAAAGCTGCAAAAAGAGGGTTACAGGCAAACCATTCAATGGTTTGATTCACAAATGCTGAGCTCTTCACAATAAGCTACATGGAATTTACAGCACATCAGCCGACCATTCGGCCCAACGGATCCAAACAGCTGCCCATGCACCAAAAGACCATCAACCAGTGCTTTTTGGAAGGGACAGTGGTGTATTGGTAACGTCACTGGGCTAATAACCCAGAAGCCCAAGTGCATTCTCTGAGAACATGAGTTCAAATCCCACCACGGCAACTGGTGGAATCCAAACTCCGTTAGCAAATCTGGAATTGAAAACTAGTCTCAGTCATGGTGACCACGACACTAACGCCGATTTTGTAAAAACCCATCGGGTTCACTGGTGTCCTTTAGGGAAGGAAATCTGCCGTCCTTACCCGGTCTGGCCTACACGTGACTCCAGACCCACAGCAAATGGCCCACTCGGTTCAAGGGCAATTCGGGATGGGCAACAAATGCCGACCTGGCCAACAATGTTCATACCCAATGAAAAAATAAAATTAACTTCACCTTCTCTGTCACCATGTCGACCATTGGCAAGAATTTACTATGGCCAACGATTTATGAATGAACACTTATCTGGAGTAATTTTAACTTTTGCCAAAGGTGTTAACCCTAACCCTAACTTGTGATTAGATTGAGTAAACTGCGCATTGAATCAGAGAATTTACAGCACAGAAGGAGGCCATTCGGCCCATCGAGTCTGCACAGCCCTTGGAAAGCACCTTACTTAAGCCCACGCCTCCACCCTATCCCCGTAACCACACCTAACCTTTTGGACACAAAGGGCCAATTTATCATGGCCAATCCACCTAACCTGCACATCATTGGACTGTGCGAAGAAACCGGAGCACCCGGAGGAAACCCACGCAGACACAGGGAGAACGTGCAGACTCCGCACAGACAGTGACCCAGCGGGAATCGATCCGGGACCCTGGCTGCGTTTCCGGCTGCGGCAATGGTGTTCCGTGCCCGTCCACCCTGACCCCACCTCCTGGTCACCCCCCCCCGCTACTCCCTCCGGCCAGCGGCACAACTATCAGCAAACTATGGTGATGTTGGACACTTTCCGAACCCCCTCTCTCTCCCTCAGCAGCCACAATGCTGGTTTCACTATTTTCAAAAGCACAAGTGATCCGCACCGTCGGCAACTTGGCTCCTCGGGGGCGGAGAATCACGGAGACCCCGGAGAATACCGGGTCGGGCCCGCTAATGATCCCATTGGCGCCGCTGTCGAGATGACGTAGAATTGCAATTTGCCGTCAAATCTGCACTTGCCGTGATTGTAGCGTCAAAACCTGTTCTCTGCCCAATCGCATTTCACGATTTTGACGTCAGCCAATTGAGAATCTCGCCCGTTACTTTCCCAAAGTGACTTTCAAGACCAAGGAACATCCCAAAGTGCTGCACAGCCAATGGAGAGAAGTTGGACTGAAGGAGAAATTACAGTCAATCTGTGCACAGCATGGTCCCACACAAAGCAGCAGACATTTTCTTCCGTTGATGTTGATTGAGGGATAAATATTGAGCAGGTCATTAAGAAAAGATCCCTGCTCTTCTTCCAATCGTGTTATGGGATTGTTTACATCCGCCTGAGGGGACAAGAGGCACAATTCAGCGGACTCAGGCTAAAGTCCATTTACTGATGCATTCAGCGATGTGCTTCACGGCGGCTGCACCGCTATCCAACGGCGCTTTGCTGTTTTTCTGGCCTCGGGAGTTTCTCCCCACAGAGGCCTCACGCAGAGGCCTCACACAGAGGGATGAAGCTCACCAGCAGGAAAGGCTCCTTGCAGATCGGGGTGCCATTTTGTCCGGCAGCCCTGATCTTGCACTCCCCCTTTTCAGGCTCCCCCCGCTCTTTTGACACCCCTCCAGCCTTGGGGAGGTCCCCGGGAATCCCCCTCAACCCACCTCTTCATAGCAAGGCCTCCTCAGGCCCAAATGCTGGCAGAACCAACATGGCACATGGGCACCCTAGCAGTGCCATGCTGCAAAGGCGAGAGGCAGGCTGCGGCGGGCAGGGCTGTTCAGGTGATTCACATGAGGTTTCGCGCCCTGCGCTGTGACCAATTTGGGCCTTGCACATGATTCACCAGTTGTACCCGGACGCGCACCGGGTTGCTGAATCGCGCCCAAGAACTCGGTTTAATAAGTCATCCAAAAACTGCATCTCTGACAGCGCAGCGCTCCCTTTAAAACACACTGGCAGTGTTAGCCTGGCTCACTTCTTCATGTTCCTGGATTAGGCCTGAACCCTCAACCTTCTGACTCCGAGGTGAACATGCTACCCACTGAGCCAAGCCTGGCTCTGTATCAATAGACTTCAATAGGGTTTATATTGTTTCAAACATTTCGTGACTGTCAGATAAATCTGTGTCTACTCTTTTGTCATTAAATACTTCAGTGATGTGTAATGGATACCTCGTGAGACACATGCAATAACCCCTCACTCTAGTGGTCCAAGCTGTTCTCTCAATTTCCCTGACTGCTGCATAATAACAGCCCCTCAGTACTCCGTAGTACTGGAAAAAATCCTCCGTTCTTAGTTCAACACATCCAGGAACAGCCTGAACATGGCGCACTCTGAGTTTTATACTTAGAAGCCTGGTTAATAGCAATTATAGTGATTTTCACCCGTCAGCTTATTCAATACAAGGCGAGTAACATTATCCTTCCCTCTGACCCACAGCACAGGTGCCAAATGGGTACTGAGCAACTTTGGTTGAAGCTATCGTAAAATGTAATTGTCTAACATTTCAATTTTAGAATTCTCAGCCTCAAGCTTAAATCCCTCCACAGCCCTTACCTTTCCTTACCTCTCCATCCTCCTCCAGCTCTATAGCCACAACAATAACCTATGCTGTCATAGCGATGCATCACAGACACACATTTCATAGACATATTGAGCTTTTAAATAAAATATGTGTTTTAAAAAAAAAAAAGGACAACAAAGCCACAACTGGCCGAAACTACAAAGTACCCAATTGCTGGAATTCCGATGTGGATTATATTCAGTCCCAAGAGAGAGACAATGGAATGTTGCAACCCTTTCCAGACAGAGATATTTCAAAGGAAGGGAGGCAATGCAAAATCTGAACTGCAATCTCCTGTGGAGATAATGGTTACCTCTCAACAGAAACAATCTTCTGTGAGTTGTATCCCAGACATGTTTGTGGTTTTCCCCTTCCATGAATACACAGGAAAAGGGGTTAAAAACCAACTGCAAATTGATCTATGTGAGCTAGTCTGATGTCCTAGTCTGACTGTGCTAGTGTGTGCTATGAGGATGACAGCTCAAGAACCTTAACTAGGCATCCCTATGCTTTCAGGTTAAAAAGTGACTCTCTCTCTGATGCCAGGAAACAATTCAGCAAAGCAACAGTCGAAAAAGAAACAAAACAATTCCTTTCAACTAACCTGCAGAACCAAGGATCTGCAAACTAACTGCTCAACTGCCGAAAGCAGCATCACCAGAATCACCAACTTAACGGCTGCAATGCTTCACCATCTACTGCTCACCGACAAGCCAAAGACTGATTCATATATCTTTTTTAACTTTCATTTTTGGACTCATTTCTCATTCCTAAACCATGTATGCATGTTACGTTTTATTATTTTCTTCTTATATTTTAGTAACTAATAAACTTACTCTTTCTTTATCTTGAGAAAGCCTGGTTAAATTGGTTCCTTTTCAAATGTAAATACATTTGGGCTGGGAAAAGGTATTCAGAAGGGAAGCCATCCTTTTTGGATTGGAGAAAGAAGAGGAACCAGTTCACCCCTCCTCACCCGGGGTCAGAACAATCTGGGGGCAACTTGTCCAGAATCACAGAATGTGGGGACCTTGCTCAGGGACGGATTGTAACATACTCATACAGCACCTTTAATGTAACAAAACATCCCCAGCACCTTCACAGGAACATGATAAAACCATGGCTAGAATTCTCCAGCCATTGTGGCCATCACAGAGTCGTGGCTGCAAGGGGATCAGGGCTGGGATCTAAATATCCAAGGATATTTGTCCCAACGAAAGGACAGGCAGATGGGCAAAGGGGGCGGGGTTGGATTGTGAGTAAGGAATGAAGTTAAATCGATAGCAAGGAGCGATACAGGATCAGAAGGCATAGATTCTCTGTGGGTAGAGTTGAGGAATCGCAAAGGTAAAAAGACCCTAATGGGAGTTCTGTACAGGCCCCCTAGCAGCAGTCAGGATGTGGGGCAGAAAATAAATCAGGAGATAGAAAAGACATGTAAAAAAGGCAATATTACAATAATCATGGGGGACTTCAATATGCAGGTGGACTGGGAAAATCAGGTTGGTAGTGGATCCCAAGAAAAGGAATTTGTGGAATGTCGAAGAGATGGTTTTTTTGGAGCAGCTTGTGACAGAGCCGACTGGGGAACAGGCAATTCTGGATTTGGTGATGTGTAATGAGGCAGACTTGATTAGGGAACTTAAGGTGAAGGAACCCTTCGGGAGCAGTGACCACAATATGATAGAATTTACCCTGCAGTTTGAGAGGGAGACGCTGCAATCAGATGTAACAGTATTACAATTAAATACGGGTAACTACAAAGATATGAGGGAGGAGCTGGCCAGAGTTAATTGGAAAAGGAGCCTAGCAGGGAAGACAGTGGAACAGCAAGGCAGGGGTTTTGGGGGTTATTTGGGAGGGACAACAGAAATTCATCCCAAGGAGGAGGAAACATGCTAAGGGGAGGACAAGGCATCCGTGGCTGACAAGGGACGTCAATGACAGCATAAAAGAAAAAGAAAAAGCATACAAAATGGCGAGGATTAGTGGGAAGCCAGAGGATTGGGAAGCCTTTAAAAGTGAACAGAGGACAACTAAAAAAGCAATAAGGGGGCAGAAGATGAAATATGGGTGCAAGCTAGTTAGAAATATAATAATTAACAATAATCTTTATTGTCACAAGTAGGCTTACATTAACAGTGCAATGAAAATCCCCTAGTCGCCACATTCTGGCACCTGTTCAGGTCACAGAGGGAGAATTCAGAATGTCCAAATTACCTAACAGAATGTCTTGCGGGACTTGTGGGAGGAAACCGGAGCACCCGGAGGAAACCCACGCAGATACGAGGAGAACGTGCAGACTCCACACAGACTGTGACCCAAGCCAGGAATCAAACCTGGGACCCTGGCACTGTGAAGCAACAGTTAATAGAATCATCATAGAATTTACAGTACAGAAGGAGGCCATTCAGCCCATCGGGTCTGCACCAGCTCCTGGAAATAGCACCCCACTTTAGCTCACACCTTCACCCTATCCCAGTAACACCACCTAACTTTTTTTTGGACACTCAGGGCAATGTAACATGGCCAATCCACCTGACCGGCACATCTTTGGACTGTGGGAGGAAACCGGAGCACCCAGAGGAAACCCACGCAGACATGGGGAGAACATGCAGACTCCGCACAGACAGTGCTAACCACTGTGCTACCGTGCCACCCAGAAGGTAGGATGAGTTTTTCAATATCTAAACGGTAAGGAGAGGCAAAAATAGACATTGGACCACTGGAAAATGTGGCTGGAGAAGTGATAATAGGAAACAAAGAAATGGCAGAGGAATTGAATAGTTACTTTGCATCAGTCGTCATGTGGAAGACACCAGTGGGATGCCAGAGCTCCAGGAGAACCAGGGGGCAGAGGTGAGTGCAGTGGACACCACTAAGGAGAAGGTTCTGGGGAAACTGAAAGGTCTGAAGGTGGATAAGTCACCTGGACCGGATGGACTACACCCCAGGGTTCTAAAGGAGATAGCTGAGGAGATTGTGGAGGCATTGGTGGTGATCTTTCAGGAATCACTGGAGGCAGGAAGGGTTCCAGAGGACTGGAAAGTGGCTAATGTAACACCGCTATTTAAGAATGGAGGGAGGCAGAAGACGGGTCCATTATTAAAGATGAGATCGCGGAGTACTTGGAAGTGCATGATAAAATAGGACCGAGTCAGCACGGCTTTGTCAAAGGGAGGTCGTGACTGACAAATCTGTTAGAGTTCTTTGAGGAGGTAACAAGGACGTTAGACAAAGGAGAACCAGTGGACGTGATTTATTTAGATTTCCAGAAGGCCTTTGACAAGGTGCCACATAGGAGACTGTTAAATAAGTTAAGAGCCCATGGTGTTCAGGGTAAGATCCTGGCATGGATAGAGGATTGGCTGACTGGCAGAACGCAGAAAGTGGGGATAAAGGGGTCTTTTTCAGGATGGCAGCCGGTGACTAGTGGTGTGCCTCAGGGGTCGGTGCTGGGACCACAACTTTTCACAATATACATTAATGATCTGGAAGAAGGAACTGAAGGCACTGTTGCTCAGTTTGCAGATGGTACAAAGATCTGTAGAGGGACAGGTAGTATTGAGGAAGCAGGGGGCCTGCAGAAGGATTTGGACAGGCTTGGAGAGTGGGCAGTGAAGTGGCAGATGAAATACAATGTGGAAAAGTGTGAGGTTATGCACTTTGGAAGGAGGAATTTAGGCCTAACTATTTTCTAAATGGGGAAATGCTTAGGAAATCAGAAGCACAAAGGGACTTGGGAGTCCTTGTTCACAATTCTCTTAAGGTTAATGTGCAGGTTCAGTCGGCATTTAGGAAGGCAAATGCAATGTTAGCATTCATGTTGAGAGGGCTAGAATACAAGACCAGGGATGTACTTCTGAGGCTGTATAAGGCTCTGGTCAGACCCCATTTGGAGTATTGTGGGTAGTTTGGGGCACCGTTTCTAAGGAAGGATGTGCTGACCTTGGAAAGGGTCTAGAGGAGGTTGACCAGAATGATCCCTGGAATGAAGAGCTTGTCTTGAGGAACGGTTGAGGACTCTGGGTCTGTACTCGGAGTTTACAAGGACGAGGGGAGATCTTATTGAAACTTACAGGATACTGAGAGGCCTGGATAGAGTGGACGTGGAGAGGATGTTTCCACTTGTAGGAAAAACTAGAAGCAGAGGACACCATCTCAGACTAAAGGGACGATCCTTTAAAACAGAGATGAGGAGGAATTACTTCAGCCAGAGGGTGGTGAATCTGTGAAACTCTTTGCTGCAGAAGGCTGTGGAGGCCAAATCACTGAGTGTCTTTAAGACAGAGATAGATAGGTTCTTGATTAATAAGAGGGTCAGGCGTTGTGGGGAGAAGGCAGGAGAATGGAGATGAGAAAAATATCAGCCATGATTGAATGGTGGAGCAGACGCAATGGGCCGAGTGCCCTCAGCCCCCTACTATACTCCTTATACACCTATGACTGTGTGACCAAATTCCCCTCCAACTCGATTTTCAAATTTGCTGATGACACCACAGTGGTGGGCCAGATTTCAAACAATGACGAGACCGAGTACAGGAATGAGATAGAGAATCTGGTGAACTGGTGCGACGACAATAATCTCTCCCTCAATGTCAACAAAACGAAGGAGATTGTCATCGACTTCAGGAAGCGTAGAGGAGAACATGCCCCTGTCTATATCAATGGGAACGAAGTAGAAAGGGTCGAGAGCTTCAAAGTTTTAGGTGTCCAGATCACCAACAGCCTGTCCTGGTCCCCCCAGGCCGACACTATAGTTAAGAAAGCCCACCAACGACTCTACTTTCTCAGAAGACGAAGGAAATTTGGCATGTCAGCTACGACCCTCACCAACTTCTACAGATGCACCATAGAAAGCATTCTTTCTGGTTGTATCACAGCCTGGTATGGATCCTGCTCTGCCCAAGACCACAGGAAACTACAAAAGGTCGTGAATGTAGCCCAGTCCATCCGCAAACCAGCCTCCCATCCATTGATTCTATCTATAATTCCCGCTGCCTCAGAAAGGCAGCCAGCATAATTAAGAACCCCACGCACCCCGGACATACTCTCTTCCACCTTCTTCCGTCAGGAAAAAGACACCAAAGTTTGAGGTCACGTGCCAACCGACTCAAGAACAGCTTCTTCCCTACTGCCATCAGACTTTTGAATGGACCTACCTCGTATTAAGTTGATCTTTTCTCTGCACCTTGCTATAACTGTAACATTATATTCTGCAGTCTCTCCTTCCTTCCCTATGTACGGTATGCATTGTTTGTACAGCATGCAAGAAACAACACTTTTCACTGTATACGGATACATGTGACAATAATAAATCAAATCAACTCAAAATCAAATTGTGGTCCCAGCACAGACCCCTGAGGCGCACCACTAGTCACCGGCTGCCATCCAGAAAAAGACCCCTTTATCCCCACTCTCTGCCTTCTGCCAGTCAGCCAATCCTCTATCGATGCCAGAATCTTAACCATAACACCATGAGTTCTTAACTTATTCAACAGTCTCCTAATCCGCACCTTGTCAAAGGTGGAGCTTGAATCTGCCCTGTATGCAGTGGAGAGTAGCTATACAAAGAACAAAGACCAAAGAAAAGTACAGCACAAGAACAGGCCCTTCGGCCCTCCAAACCTGCGCCGACCATGCTGCCCGTCTAAACTAAAATCTCATACACTTCCTGGGTCCGTATTCCTCTATTCCCATCCTATTCATGTATTTGTCAAGATGCCCCTGAAATGTCACTATCGTCCCTGCTTCCATCACCTCCTCCGGCAGCGAGTTCCAGGCACCCACTACCCTCTGTGTAAAAAATTTGCCTCGCACATTTCCTCTAAACCTATCCCCCTAGTAATTGACCCCTCTACCCTGGGAAAAAGCCTGACTATCCACTCTGTCCATGCCCCTCATAATTTTGTAGACCTCTATCAGGTCGCCACTCAACCTCCGTCGTTCCAGTGAGAACAAACCGAGTTTATTCAACCTCTCCTCATAGCTAATGCCCTCCATACCAGGCAACATTCTGGTAAATCTCTTCTGCACCCTCTCTAAAGCCTCCACATTCTTCTGGTAGTGTGGCGACCAGAATTGAACACTATACTCCAAGTGTGGCCTAACTAAGGTTCTATACAGCTGCAACATGACTTGCCAATTCTTATACTCAATGCCCCGGACAATGAAGGCAAGCATGCCGTATGCCTTCTTGACTACCTTCTCCACCTGTGTTGCCCTTTCAGTGACCTGTGGACCTGTACACCTCCAGTGTGGATGGCTTGTCTAGTTCCCTTTGCATTGGGCTGGGCAATACGTTACACTTGGCTCCAGTGTCAATCTTTACCTTCAGTCTTGCGTTGCTGTAAATCTTACTCCGGCTGGTGAAGATCTCACCGTTTTCTGTGGTGACCTCTGGACTCGCAATTGACCGTCCGAACCAGGGAAGACGGACCAGCTGCCAAGTTCCTGGTGGCCGACTGCTGTGGTTTCGATCAGCAGCATTTTGAGAAGTGATTCCATCTCCCACATTTATTGCAATGTTTACCATAAGTGAAACAAACTGTTTGGTTCTGAGGGTGAGGAACACTGCAGTTGGAGTAGGGCATCCTCCGTATCGCGAAAACCTCGGTTTCCCACCTAAAACCTTTGCCGCTCTTTTCCGACTGTTTGTTTAATATGCAGATGCTATCGGCTGTTTGTAGGGTTAAAACTTTCTCTTGCGGACAAGTTCACTGTGGACCACACAGCGTATCCCATCCCTGACAAACTCATCATTCAGGTTACCAAATGCACATTTCTTCACTAAGAGTTTCAAGGTTGCTGTATAAGATTGCAGTGATTCATCTGCTGTTTGGTTTGTAGAATTAAATGCCTGTCGAGTATTATATTATTTATCAGAAGACAAATTTTCTCAAACTGTTTAAGAATGATTTCAGGATCCTCTTTCTCCTCCTCTAATGCAGCGTCGCTGAAAATACATCACTCCTTCTCAAACTTTTCCCAACTGTCTGCAATATTTTCATCAAAGTGGGTCAATGCAGCAAAGTCTTTGTGCCATCCTGCCAGCTCCTGGCACAATGTAGAAGTGCTGGGCTCCAAAACACTGACAACAAGGAGTTGTAACAAACAATATTTTATTCACTAATTGAGCTGCCACTCAGACTTGCGTTCTGCCCGTGCTCCGGGGAGAACGTCCGCACTCCCGACACGCAACCCTTTTTATAGCGGTGTCATCACATGAGCACTCGGTCTACAAACTTTTTGTTGACTCATGCACGAGTACACCGAGACCTCGCTGTGCCCCGGAATTCTGCAGTGCACTCCATTTCATTTATTTTTATATTTCCAATTAAGGGGCAATTTAGCGGGGCCAATCCACCTACCCTGCACTTCTTTGGGTTCTGGGGGTGAGACCCGCGCAGACACAGGGGCAGTGACCCGTGGCCGGGATCGAACCTGGGTCCTCGGAGGTGTGAGACAGCAGTGCTAACCACTGCACCACCGTGCCGCCCTGCTCTCATTTTAAGTACACTTTTTAAAAATATATATTTTTATTGAAGTTTTACATTTGAACAAACAATGCAATAAAACCACAGGATTGATCCAGTAACACAAGAGAAAGTAAAAGCTGAACATGCATGAATACAGAGACATAGAACATAACAGCACAGGACAGGCCATTCGGCCCTCGATGTTGCGCCGACCTGTGAAACCACTCTAGAGCCCATCTACACTATTCCCTTATCGTCCATATGACTATCCAATGACCATTTGAATGCCCTTAGTGTTGGCGAGTCCACTACTGTTGCAGGCAGGGCATTCCACACCCTTACTGCTCTCTGAGTAAAGAACCTACCTCTGACATCTGTCCTATATCTATCTCCCCTCAATTTAAAGCTATGTCCCCTCGTGCTAGACATCACCATCAGAGGAAAAAAGCTCTCACTGTTCACCCTATCCAATCCTCTGATTATTTTGTATGCCTCAATTAAGTCACCTCTTAACCTTCTTCTCTCTAACAAAAACAGCCTCAAGTCCCTCAGCCTTTCCTCATAAGATCGTCCCTCCATACCAGGCAACATTCTGGTAAATCTCCTCTGCACCCTTTCCAATGCTTCCACATCCTTCCTATAATACGGCGACCAGAATTGCACGCAATACTCCAATTGCGGCCGCACCAGAGTTTTGTACAGCTGCAACATGACCTCATGGCTCCGAAACTCAATCCCATTACCAATAAAAGCTAACACACCGTACGCCTTCTTAACAACCCTCTCAACCTGAGTGGCAACTTTCAGGGATCTATGTACATGGACACCGAGATCTCTCTGCTCATCCACACTGCCAAGAATCTTACCATTAGCCCAGTACTCTGTCTTCCTGTTATTCCTTCCAAAATGAATCACCTCACACTTTTCTGCATTAAACTCCATTTGCCACCTTTCAGCCCAGCGCTGCAGCTTATCTATGTCCCTCTGTAACTTGTAACATCCTTCCGCACTGTCCACAACTCCACCGACTTTAGTGTCATCTGCAAATTTACTCACCCATCCTTCTACGCCCTCCTCCAGGTCATTTATAAAAATGACAAACAGCAGTGGCCCCAAAACAGATCCTTGTGGTACACCACTGGTAACTGGACTCCAGTCTGAACACTTCCCATCAACCACCACCCTTTGTCTTCTTCCGGCTAGCCAATTTCTGATCCAAACTGCTAAATCTTCCGGAATCCCATGCTTCCGTGTTTTCTGCAGTAGCCTACCGTGGGGAACCTTATCAAACGCTTTACTGAAATCCATACACACCACACCAACTGCTTTACCCTCATTCACCTGTTTGGTCACCTTCTCAAAGAACTCAATAAGGTTTGTGAGGCACGACCTACCCTTCACAAAATCGTGTTGACTATCTCTAATCACATTATTCCTTTCCAGATGATTATACATCCTATCTCTTATAAACCTTTCCAAGATTTTGCCCACAACAGAAGTAAGGCTCACTGGTCTATAGTTACCGGGGTTGTCTCTACTCCCCTTCTTGAACAAGGGGACAACATTTGCTATCCTCCTGTCTTCTGGCACTATTCCTGTAGACAAAGATGACTTAAAGATCAAAGCCAAAGGCTCAGCAATCTCCTCCCTAGCTTCCCAGAGAATCCTAGGATAAATCCCATCCGGACAGGAGATCAGCGTTACAACTTGGGTTACTACAATCATTCGACATAACTTGATACCTCTAAAGGCCCCACCAGAGGAGAAGGAGAACAGGATAAAGCCATGAAAACATGTTAAAATGGTGCACACCTTCCCATGTGGCGATTGCTCATCATTACCATGAGAGTTCGATTTCGAATTCAGGGTGGTGAGTGACTTGGAGGGGAACCTCCAGGTGGTGGGGTTCCCAGGTATCTGCTGCTCTTGTCCTTCTAGATGGTAATAGTTGTGGGTTTGGAAGTTGCTGTCTAAGGAACCTTGGTGAGTTCCTGCAGTGCATCTTGTAGATGGTACACCCGGCTGCCACTGTGTGTCGGTGGTGGAGGGTTTGAATGTTTGTGGAAGGGGGAGTAATCAAGTGGGCTGCTTTGCCCTGGATGCTATCGAGCTACTTGAGTGTTGTGGTGAGTATTCCATTACACTCCTGACTTGTACCTTGAGTTTATCCACTTCGGTGGCAAAAATAGGGAGGCAGATTATTATTTGAATGGGTGTAAATTGAGAGAGGCGGATACTCAGCGAGACCTTGGTGTCCTCGTGCATCAGTCGCTGAAAGTAAGGCAGTAAAGAAGGCAAATGGTATGTTGTCCTTCATAGCGAGAGGATTTGTGTACAGGAATAGAGATGTTTTACTGCAATTGTATAGGGCATTGGTGAGGCCACACCTGGAGTATTGTGAGCAGTTTTGGTGTCTGTGGAGGGAGAGCAGCGAAGGTTTACCCGGCTGATTCCTGGGATGGTGGGACTGTCATATGAGGAGAGACTAAGTTGGTTTGGATTATATTCATTGGAGTTTAGAAGAGAGAGAGGGGATCTCATAGAAACTAACAAAATTCTAACAGGCTTAGACAGGGTAGATTCAGAAAGAATGTTCCCGATGGTGGGGGAGTCCAGAACTAGGGGCCATAGTTTGAGGATAAGGGCTGAGGTGAGGAGAAATTTCTTCACACAGAGAGTGGTGAATCTGTGGAATTCACTACCAGAGAAAATAGTTGAGGCCAAAATATTGTTTAATTTCAAGGAATTAGATGCTTCTCTTGGGGCTAAAGTGATCAAGAGATATGGGGGAAGGCGAGATCAGGGTATTGAAGGTGAAGATCAGCCATGATCATAATGAATGGCGGAGCAGGCTCGAAGGGCCGAATGGCCTCCTCCTGCTTCTATTTTCTATGTTTCTATGAGTCAGGAGGCAAATTATTTGTGACAGAATTCCTGGCCTCTGGCAGCCACAGTATGTATATGAAAGGCCCAGCTGATTAGCCAGTCAATGGTAACCCCTCCGGATGTTCATGTTGGGGAAATGTGTTCACCCTCAAGGGGAGATGAGTGGATTCTCTCTTATTGAATCTGGTCATTGCCTGGCACTGGTGTGCTGCAGTTGTTGTTTACTACTTATCAGCCCAAGATTGAAAGTATTTCAGCTCTTGCTGCATTTGGACAGGGACTGCTTCAGTATGTGAGGAGTTGCGAATGGTGTTGAACATTGTGCAGTCGCCTCCACCTCTGACCTTATGTTGGAAGGAAGGTAATTGATGAAGCAGCTAAAGATGGTTGGGCCGAGGACATCATTTCCACAGCTACTGATGTCAGGCTAACTGGCCTCTAGTTTCCTAATTTCCCTCTCCCTGTCCTTTCTTGAATAGCTGGATTAAAAACCTAATCCACTGGGACCTACCTTCTCAGAATTGTGAGAATTTTGGAATATCAGAAATAGCGCAGCAGGACAAAGCTCCCTCTGCAGGTTTGCCCTGCCCTAGCCCTGAACCTACATCCTTCTCCAGTTTCTCCCTGATGTCTCCCCAAGTCCTCTCTAAGCTCATCATGTTTATGAGACTTACCTCCTATTCCATCCATCCTAGTCTCACTAAATTGTTGATCACTACCTGAGTTCACCTGACCTACAACTGTTTATAAATTTTGGTTACGATGAACACAAGTTCCTGCCCTTCAGCTGTTAGTCAACAGGGTTCTTAGGCTCTTTTAATCAAGAAGACAAGCTTTATTCCAAGAATTTAGTCAACATTTGTATAAACACGCAGCAAGAATTTTTATCAACTACAAACATAAATATCCCACACAGCTACAGTACTCTATGTATAACCCTTAATGGATCCCCTTTTACTGTTCCAATTCAATAACAAGGTCCCATAAACCAGAAACCCCTTTTCAAAGGCGTGGCCCAGCATACAACACTCTTACTGTTACTGTCTTTAAGACTTGTTATTGATACTCTGTGTTTCCCCTCTCAAACAGCAGGTTTGAATCCCTTCAGCAAAGCAGCTACGTCTTTTAAGTTAGCAAGTAATCTGGAAACAGCTTTTAACATGAAGAAAGAGACATTTCTTTTCAATCTGTGCAGTACAAAACCAGGTCAAACTCAAAGCGAAACTCAGAGCCACAGCCCAGCTCCACCCACATAATGACATCACTGAAGCCATGTGATAAGACACAAACACTCTTAAAGGGACATTTCCATGACACGACGGAAGGATGTGTTGGCCTTGGAAAGGGTCCAGAGGAGGGTCACAAGAATGATCCCTGGAATGAAGAGCTTGTCGTATGAGGAACGGTTGAGGACTCTGGGTCTGTACTCGTTGGAGTTTAGAAGGATGAGGGGGAATCTTATTGAAACTTACAGGATACTGCGAGGCCTGGATAGAGTGGACGTGGAGAGGAAATTTCCACTCGCAGGAAAAACTAGAACCAGAGGACATCATCTCAGACGAAAGGGACGATCCTTTAAAACAGAGATGAGGAGGAATTTCTTCAGCCAGAGAGTGGTAAATCTGTGGAACTCTTTGCCGCAGAAGGCTGTGGAGGCCAAATCACTGAGTGTCTTTACGACTGAGATAGATAGGTTCTTGATTAATGAGGGGATCAGGGGTTATGGGGAGAAGGTAGGAGAATGGGGATGAGAAAAATATCAGCCATGATTGAATGGCGGAGCAGACTCGATGGGCCGAGTGGCCGAATTCTGCTCCTATGTCTTATGGTGTTATAAATCAGAGGGTAGTAAAGAACAGTAGGAAAAAAGCCAGAAAGAAGAAAAGTGGAAGACAGAGAAACAGATTAAACTGCCTAGTATGGCAGGGGGGGGGGGGACTAGAACAGTAGGTCAGCT
Organism: Scyliorhinus torazame; assembly: GCF_047496885.1. Classification (NCBI taxonomy): domain Eukaryota; kingdom Metazoa; phylum Chordata; class Chondrichthyes; order Carcharhiniformes; family Scyliorhinidae; genus Scyliorhinus; species Scyliorhinus torazame. The sequence goes on from NC_092711.1 coordinate 323,425,081, forward strand.
CGTCTTTCGGGACTTGTGGGAGGAAACTGGAGCACCCGGAGGAACCCCACGCAGACACGACGAGAACGCGCAGACTCCACACAGTGACCCATGCGGGAATTGAACCCGGGACCCTGGCGCTAACCACGGTGCTACTGTGCTGCATCGAGGGATGCACATGAGGTCAGAATTGGATGAGCAGCACGGTGGCGCAGTGGTTAGCACTGCTGCCTCACGGCGCCGAGGACCCAGTTTCAGTCCCGGCCCCGGGTCGCTGTCTGTGTGGAGTTTGCACATTCTCCCAGTATCTACGTGGGTCTCACCCCCACAACCCAAAAGATGTGCAGGTAGGTGAATTGGCCACGCTAAATTGCCCTTAATTGGAATTTTTTTAAAGAATTAGATGCGTGTGGAGATCCCAGAGGGTTGTGGGGCTGGAGCTGGTTACTGAGGGACTGGTGAGGCCACACTGTGATTTGGCTATGGAATTGAAAGTTTACTTTGAACAGCTTCTACAAATTGCGTTTGATCTGAATTGTCAGAATTACAACCAGGCGGTAAATTGAAATTTTCCCCATTGTACATCAAAACCAGAAAGTCAGACTGTCTCCTCCAAAATATCACACGTCAATTACCCTTCAGACACTAATTCAAACACACATCATCGTTGCTCTGGATATGGCTATGTTACCAGGTCAGGAACCACAGCTAAAAACTGGCAGGAACCAGACTAGAACCGTAGCACAGTGGTTAGCACTGTTACATCACAGCACCAGGGTCCCAGGTTCGAAATCCGCTTGGGTCACTGTCTGTGCGGAGTCTGCACGTTCTCCCCGAGTCTGCGTGGGTTTCCTCCGGGTGCCCCGGTTTCCTCCCACAAGTCCCGAAAGACGCGCTGTTAGGTGAATTGGACATTCAGAATTCTCCCTCAGTGTACCCGAACAGGGGTCGGAATGTGGTGACTAGGGGCTTTTCACAGTAACTTCACTGCAGTGGTTTTTTTTTAATAAACATTTTATTTAGGTATTTTTGGTATTATAACAACACAATAAACAATGTATATGAAACTATAAACATAGTGCAAAAGCCGTCTCCCTCCCTTACAGGTCCCACCTTTATTAACCCCCTACTCTAAGCTAAGCTAACTCCCCCCCCTCCTCCCGGCTTCTGCTGACGATTAATTTTCCACGAAGAAGTCGACGAAGGGTTGCCACCTCCGGGCGAACCCGAACAGTGACCCTCTCAAGGCGAACTTGATTTTCTCCAAACAGAGAAAGCTAGCCATGTCCGATAGCCAGTCGATTTCAGCGGGAGCGGTGCGTTAGTGATTTCTGGGAGACCTTCACAGGAGCAGGCTAGTCAATTTCAGTGGGAGCAGTGCGCAAGTGATTTCTGGGAGGAGCAGATCTTGGGAGTTTCAGCGGGAGCGGAACGCAGAGGCAGCTGGTGGGTGAGTATTTAGGTAAACACTTACCAGGTCCCGTTTTCGGTCCCTCTTTGCTGTTTTTTTAATTTTACTGTTTTAGGTGGGAACAGGAAGTTCGACCCGCGGACTTCTGGGAAGTCCCTCACCAATAAATTCTGGTGGAGAGAAAACCCGAGACACTACACGTGTAGTGTCTCCCACCCGCCCTCCTCCTCTAACCTAATAATAAAACCCATTGCTCTGAGGTAAGTACCATATTTTATTATATTATTATTATTTTTTATAAAAATTTAATTTAGTTGTTAGCCAGATCTTGGTAGAAAGTTAGAGGGATGGCAGGGAAGGGAGTGCAATGTTCCTCCTGCAGGATGTTTGAGGTGAGGGATGCCATTAGTGTCCCTGCTGATTTTACCTGCAGGAAGTGCTGCCATCTCCAGCTCCTCCAAGACCGAGTTACGGAACTGGAGCTGGAGTTGGAAGAACTTCGGATCATTCGGGAGGCAGAGGGGGTCATAGATAGCAGCTTCAGGGAATTAGTTACACCAAAGATTGGAGATAGATGGGTAACTGTAAGAGGGACTGGGAAAAAGCAGTCAGTGCAGGGATCCCCTGCGGTCGTTCCTCTGAGAAACAAGTATACCGCTTTGGATACTTGTTGGGGGGGGGGGGGGGGGGGGGGGGGGACTTACCAGGGGTAAGCCATGGGGTAAGGGCCTCTGGCACGGAGTCTGTCCCTGTTGCTCAGAAGGGAAGGGGGGAGAGGAGCAGAGCATTAGTAATTGGGGACTCGATAGTCAGGGGCACAGATAGGAGATTTTGTGGGAGCGTGAGAGACTCACGTTTGGTATGTTGCCTCCCAGGTGCAAGGGTACGTGATGTCTTGGATCATGTTTTCCGGGTCCTTAAGGGGGAGGGGGAGCAGCCCCAAGTCGTGGTCCACATTGGCACTAACGACATAGGTAGGAAAGGGGACAAGGATGTCAGGCAGGCTTTCAGGGAGCTAGGATGGAAGCTCAGAACTAGAACAAACAGAGTTGTTATCTCTGGGTTGTTGCCCGTGCCACGTGATAGTGAGATGAGGAATAGGGAGAGAGAGCAATTAAACACGTGGCTACAGGGATGGTGCAGGCGGGAGGGATTCAGATTTCTGGATAACTGGGGCTCTTTCTGGGGAAGGTGGGACCTCTACAGACAGGATGGTCTACATCTGAACCTGAGGGGCACAAATATCCTGGGGGGTAGATTTGTTAGTGCTCTTTGGGGGGGTTTAAACTAATGCAGCAGGGGCATGGGAACCTGGATTGTAGTTTTAGGGTAAGGGAGAATGAGAGTATAGAGGTCAGGAGCACAGATTTGACGTCGCAGGAGGGGGCCAGTGTACAGGTAGGTGGTTTGAAGTGTGTCTACTTCAATGCCAGGAGAATACGAAATAAGGTAGGGGAACTGGCAGCATGGGTTGGTACCTGGGACTTCGATGTTGTGGCCATTTCGGAAACATGGATAGAGCAGGGACAGGAATGGATGTTGCAGGTTCCGGGGTTTAGGTGTTTTAGTAAGCTCAGAGAAGGAGGCAAAAGAGGGGGAGGTGTGGCGCTGCTAGTCAAGAGCAGTATTACGGTGGCGGAGAGGATGCTAGATGGGGACTCATCTTCCGAGGTAGTATGGGCTGAGGTTAGAAACAGGAAAGGAGAGGTCACCCTGTTGGGAGTTTTCTATAGGCCTCCAAATAGTTCTAGGGATGTAGAGGAAAGGATGGCGAGGATGATCCTGGATAAGAGCGAAAGTAACAGGGTAGTTATTATGGGAGACTTTAACTTTACAAATATTGACTGGAAAGGATATAGTTCGAGTACATTAGATGGGTCGTTTTTTGTACAGTGTGTGCAGGAGGGTTTCCTGAAACAATATGTTGACAGGCCAACAAGAGGCGAGGCCACGTTGGATTTGGTTTTGGGTAATGAACCAGGCCAGGTGTTGGATTTGGAGGTAGGAGAGCACTTTGGGGACAGTGACCACAATTCGGTGACGTTTATGTTAATGATGGAAAGGGATAAGTATACACCGCAGGGCAAGAGTTATAGCTGGGGGAAGGGCAATTATGATGCCATTAGACGTGACGTGGGGGGATAAGGTGGAGAAGTAGGCTGCAAGTGTTGGGCACACTGGATAAGTGGAGCTTGTTCAAGGATCAGCTACTGCGTGTTCTTGATAAGTATGTACCGGTCAGGCAGGGAGGAAGGCGTAGAGCGAGGGAACCGTGGTTTACCAAAGAAGTGGAATCTCTTGTTAAGAGGAAGAAGGAGGCCTATGTGAAGATGAGGTGTGAAGTTTCAGTTGGGGCGATGGATAGTTACAAGGTAGCGAGGAAGGATCTAAAGAGAGAGCTAAGACGAGCAAGGAGGGGACATGAGAAGTATTTGGCAGGTAGGATCAAGGAAAACCCAAAAGCTTTCTATAGGTATGTCAGGAATAAGCGAATGACTAGGGAAAGAGTAGGACCAGTCAAGGACAGGGTTGGGAAGTTGTGTGTGGAGTCTGAAGAGATAGGCGAGATACTAAATGAATATTTTTCGTCAGTATTCACTCAGGAAAAAGATAATGTTGTGGAGGAGAATGCTGAGACCCAGGCTATTAGAATAGATGGCATGGAGGTACGTAGGGAAGAGGTGTTGGCAATTCTGGACAGGCTGAAAATAGATATGTCCCCGGGACCTGATGGGATTTATCCTAGGATTCTCTGGGAGGCCAGGGAAGAGATTGCTGGACCTTTGGCTTTGATTTCTATGTCATCATTGGCTACAGGAATAGTGCCAGAGGACTGGAGGATAGCAAATGTGGTCCCTTTGTTCAAAAAGGGGAGCAGAGACAACCCTGGCAACTATAGACCGGTGAGCCTCACGTCTGTAGTGGGTAAAGTCTTGGAGGGGATTATAAGAGACAAGATTTATAATCATCTAGGTAGGAATAATATGATCAGGGACAGTCAGCATGGCTTTGTGAAGGGTAGGTCATGCCTCACAAACCTTATCGAGTTCTTTGAGAAGGTGACTGAACAGGTAGACGAGGGTAGAGCAGTTGATGTGGTGTATATGGATTTTAGCAAAGCGTTTGATAAGGTTCCCCACGGTAGGCTATTGCAGAAAATACGGAGGCTGGGGATTGAGGGTGATTTAGAGATGTGGATCAGAAATTGGCTAACTGAAAGAAGACAGAGGGTGGTGGTTGATGGGAAATGTTCAGAATGGAGTTAAGTTACAAGTGGAGTACCACAAGGATCTGTTCTGGGGCCGTTGCTGTTTGTAATTTATCAATGACCTAGAGGAAGGCGCAGAAGGGTGGGTGAGTAAATTTGCAGACGATACTAAAGTCGGTGGTGTTGTCGACAGTGTGGAAGGATGTAGCAGGTTACAGAGGGATATAGATAAGCTGCAGAGCTGGGCTGAGAGGTGGCAAATGGAGTTTAATGTAGAGAAGTGTGAGGTAATTCACTTTGGAAGGAATAACAGGAATGCGGAATATTTGGCTAATGGTAAAGTTCTTGGAAGTGTGGATGAGCAGAGGGATCTAGGTGTCCATGTACATAGATCCCTGAAAGTTGCCACCCAGGTTGATAGGGTTGTGAAGAAGGCCTATGGAGTGTTGGCCTTTATTGGTAGAGGGATTGAGTTCCGGAGTCAGGAGGTCATGTTGCAGCTGTACAAAACTCTGGTACGGCCGCATTTGGAGTATTGCGTACAGTTCTGGTCACCGCATTATAGGAAGGACGTGGAGGCTTTGGAGCGGGTGCAGAGGAGATTTACCAGGATGTTGCCTGGTATGAAGGGAAAATCTTATGAGGAAAGGCTGATGGACTTGAGGTTGTTTTCGTTAGAGAGAAGGTTAAGAGGAGACTTAATAGAGGCATACAAAATGATCAGGGGTTAGATAGGGTGGACAGTGAGAGCCTTCTCCCGCGGATGGAAATGGTTGGCACGAGGGGACATAGCTTTAAACTGAGGGGTAATAGATATAGGACAGAGGTCAGAGGTAGGTTCTTTACGCAAAGAGTAATGAGGCCGTGGAATGCCCTACCTGCAACAGTAGTGAACTCGCCAACATTGAGGGCATTTAAAAGTTTATTGGATAAACATATGGATGATAATGGCATAGTGTAGGTTAGATGGCTTTTGTTTCGGTGCAACATCGTGGGCCGAAGGGCCTGTACTGCGCTGCATTGTTCTATGTTCTATGTCTCTGACTTCGGGGGCTTTGAGTCCCTCCACGCTCATAGTATCCGTCTCCGGGCGACCAGGGAAGCAAAGGCCAGAACGTCTGCCTCTTTCCCCTCCTGGATTCCCGGATCTACCGACACCCCGAAAATCGCCACCTCTGGACACAGCGCCACCCTTATTTTTAACACCGTGGACATGACATCTGCAAACCCCTGCCAAAATCACCTAAGCTTCGGACATGCCCAGAACATGTGGATATGGTTCGCTGGTCCTTCCGCACATTTTGCATACCTGTCTTCCACCCCAAAGAATCTGTTCATCTCGGCCACTGTCATGTGAGCCCAGTGAACGACCTTGAATTGTATCAGGCTGAGCCTGGCACATGTTATGGACGCGTTGACTCTACTCAACGCGTCTGCCCAAAGGCCATCCTCTATCTCTCCTCCCAGCTCCTCCTCCCACTTGCGCTTCAGCTCCTCGGTTTACGTCTCCTCTGACCCCATAAGTTCCTTGTAAATGTCCGAGACGCTCTCCTCTCCTCCCCCCCCCCTCTGGAAACTACCGTCCTGAATCCCCGTTAGCGGTAGGAGCGGGAAGGTTGACACCTGTTTACGTAGGAAGTCCCGCACCTGCAGATACCGGAATTTGTTTCCCCTCGCCAACCCAAACTTCTCCTCCAGCATCCTCATACTCAGAAAGCTCCCCTCTATAAACATATCCCCCATCCTCTCAATCCCTGCTCTCCGCCATATCCGGAACCCCCGTCCATACTTCCCAGGGCAAACCAGTGATTATTACAGATTGAGGACCAGACCGATGCTCCCTCTGCTCCCACATGTCTCCTCCATTGCCCCCAGACTCTCAGGGCCGCCACCACCACGGGGCTGGTGGAGTACCGTGCCGGCGTGAACGGCAGAGGCACAGTTACCAATGCCCCCAAACTGGTGCCCTTGCATGAAGCCGCCTCCATTTGCTCCCATGCCAACCACTCCCCCACCACCCACTTCCTGATCATGGCTATATTCACCGCCCAGTAATAGTTACTAAAATTAGGCAGCGCCAGCCCGCCCGCCCTCTCCCTGACTCCGCTCAAGCATTACCTTCCTTACTCATGGGGTCTTGCCCTCCCAAACTAAGCCAGAGATCACTTTGTTGACCCGTTTAAAAAAGGACCGCGGAATAAAGATGGGGAGACATTGAAACACAAACCAAAATCTCGGGAGGACCGTCATCTTCACCGTCTGCACCCTCCCAGCCAGTGACAACGGAAGCACGTCTCATCTCCGAAAATAGTCCTTCATTTGGTCTACTAGCCGGGCCAGATTTAATTTATGCAGCCGGTCCCATTCCTGCGCCACTTGAATGCCTAGGTACCTAAAGCTTCCCCCTACTAATCTAAACGGCAGCTCCCCCAATCGCCTCTCCTGTCCCCTCGCCTGGACCGCAAACATCTCACTTTTCCCCATATTTAGCTTATACCCCAAAAACCGGCCAAATTCCCCTAGAATCCTCATGATTTCTTCCATCCCCTCTAATGGGTCCGATACATGCAGAAGCAGTTCGTCTGCATAGAGCGAGACTCTGTGCTCCATTCTACATTCCATTCTACCCGATCAAAAGCCTCCCTCCCCCTAGTAACAACACTCTGTAACCCAACCCCTTTGATAAACCGAACATATGCACACCTCCCACTGCGTTTCCGTGAGCTAGCCCGCCCAGCTAGCTTGGTGGCCCCCATCCCTGGCGTCGGATAGTCTCCCACCTATTGTTCCCTCTCCCCCGCTCATACAAACATTCTCCAACATCAAACAATCCCCACACAATTGCCCAACAGAAAAACACCAAGATCAAAACAAGCACACCTCCATCCCCCAACAGTGCAAATGGAAACCTCAACTCACTCAGCTATGCCACTGGTCCCAGAGCAATACAGAAGGCATTACAGACAGCTTCCACAAAACAAAAAACAAGAAGCTTTTTTTAAAAAAAAGAACAGAGAAACAAAAAGAAAAAAAACAAACCATGAACTCTGCAGCAAAGTTCAAAAGTTCTCAGTCAACGACCAGTCCTTTCCTTTTCACGGGGTCGGCGCATCCTCAGGCGACTCGAAATGAAAGTGCTGTTCCTAGTACGTGACCCAGAGACGGGCCGGATACAACAGTCCGAACTTTGCCTTTTTCTCAAAAAGGATCGACCTAATCTGGTTGAAGCTGCTCTTCCCCTGGCCTCCTCCACACTCAGGTTGTGGTAAACCCGCAGGATACTGTTGTCCCACTTACAGCTCCATGTCTGCTTGGCCCACTGTAGAATGCGCTCCTTATCCAAGTGCCTGTGGAATCGCACCACCATTGCCCTCGGGGCTGGGGGGGGGGGGGGGCTCCCGTTCGCAGCTTCCTCGCGAGCGCTCCGTGAGCCCTGCCCACCTCCAAGGGTCGGGAGAATGCCCCATCCCCCAGCAGCTTCTCAAACATATCTGCGATGTATGCCCCAGCGTCTGCTCCTTCGGACCCCTCCGGGAGCCCAACGATTCGCAGGTTCTGCCGGCAGGACCTATTCTCTCGGTCCTCCACCTTCTCCAGGAGCTTCTTCTGCTGGTCTCTCAGCATCCCCACCTCCAGCTCCACCGCAGTCTGATGTTCCTCCTGCTCAGCCAGCGCCTTCTCCACCTTCTGGATCGCCCAATTTCGGGCGTCCAATCTAAGCTCCAGCCACTCAATTGACTCTTCCAACCAGTCCCGTTTCTGCTTAGTGAAGCCTTCCCGAATAACTTGCATCAGCTGCTGCGTTGACCGCTGGGTCGACAAACCAGAGGCCCGGTCCTCCGCCATGCCGTCTCCCGCTGCAGCTTCAGCCCAAGCCTTCTCTGTCTTCCTGTTTCTGCCTTTAGGAGCACCTCTAGTCCTTCTCTCCCTGCACCGATGTGGGAATTCGGTTCACAATCACCTGTGTCTTCAGTTTTACTGTTTAAATCCGGTAGAAAATCGGGGGGAAAGATCCAAAAGTCCGACCCGAGCGGGAGCCGCCAAATGTGCAACTTACTCCTTCATAGCCGCCACCGGAATTCCACAAGTTGCAGTGTTAATGTAAGCCTGCTTGCAACACTAATAAAGAGAGATCATCATTAGCCCATCACCTCTCTGCTAGCTCTCTGACAGAGCTACCATTGAACTGCCCTCGACCCAGAGCCCTGATTGTTTTTATTTTTGAGAACTTAACCCATTTCCTTTTGAAAGCGATGAATGAAGCTGCTTCCTCTGCAGGCAGCACAGTCCAACAAGCCGCTGCATCACAATAAACGGCTCCTGAAGTTGCCTTTCCTTCTTTTGCCAACTTTGAAGAATCTAAATCCAAGTGAAGATGAGGCTGAGTCACCAGGAGGTGGCAGGCATGAGCTGCTTATCGAAGGATCGAATGAGCAGGACGGCACCAAACTCAAAGGTGAACAGATGCCTCTCAGATTGTATTATTGTAAAGGGCAGAGTAAACAGTTGAGCCACAGATTATCCATTCCCTAGGTTTATTAACTGTTTTCTGAGAGACACCAGCACGGTATAGCACAAGTGGGCAGCAGGGTAGCACAGTGGTTAGCACTGCGGCTTCACAGCTCCAGGGTCCCAGGTTCGATTCCCCGCTGGGTGACTGTCTGTGTGGAGTCTGCACGTTCTCCCCGTGTCTGCGCGGGTTTCCCCCGGGTGCTCCGGTTTCCTCCCACAGTCCAAAGATGTGCAGGTTAGGTGGATTGGCCATGATAAATTGCCCTTAATGACCAAAAAGGTTAGGAGGGGTTACTGGGTTATGGGGATAAGGTGGAAGTGAGGGCTTAAGTGGGTCGGTGCAGACTCGATGGGCTGAATGGCCTCCTTCTGCACTGTATGTTCTATGTACCAGCTGTACTTTACCAAAAGAGTGAGTGTGCCAGGCAGCCAAGAGGCCAGTCACAATGCAGGGACATTGGAGATGTGGAGAAGACAGAGAGAGGATAACGCCCCCGAGGACAGCATCTGCAGTGAGAGACAGCTGTATTATGGGTTGTGAGGATGTAGTGCTGCACTGTCAGAGGGGCAGTACTGAGGGAGTGCCGCACTGTCAGAGGGTCAGTACTGAGGGAGTGTCGCACTGTCAGAGGGTCAGTACTGAGGGAGTGCTGCACTGTCAGAGGGTCAGTACTGAGGGAGTGCCGCACTGTCAGAGGGTCAGTACTGAGGGAGTGCTGCACTGTGAGAGAGTCAATTCTGAGGGAGTGCTGCACTGTCAAAGGGTCAGTACTGAGGGTCAGTACTGAAGGAGTGCTGCACTGCCAGAGGGTCAGTACTGAGGGGCCGCTGCACTGTCAGAGGGTCAGTACTGAGGGAGTGCTGCACTGTCAGAGAGTCAGTACTGAGGGAGTGCCGCACTGTCAGGGGGTCAGTACTGAGGGAGTGCCGCACTGCCAGAGGGTCAGTACTGAGGGGCCGCTGCACTGTCAGAGGGTCAGTACTGAGGGAGTGCTGCACTGTCAGAGGGTCAGTACTGAGGGAGTGCTGCACTGTGAGAGAGTCAATTCTGAGGGAGTGCTGCACTGTCAAAGGGTCAGTACTGAGGGTCAGTACTGAAGGAGTGCTGCACTGTCAGAGGGTCAGTACTGTGGGAGTGCTGCACAGTCAGAGGGTCCGTACTGAGGGAGTGCTGCTCTGTCAGAGAGTCAGTACTGAGGGAGTGCCGCTCTGTCAGAGGGTAAGTACTGAGGGAGTGCTGCACTGTCAGAGGGTCAGTACTGAGGGAGTGCCGCACTATCAGAGGGTCAGTACTGAGGGAGTCCTGCACTGTCAGAGGGTCAGTACTGAGGGAGTGCCGCACTGTCAGAGGGTCAGCACTGAGGGAGTGCCGCACTGTCAGAGGGTCAGTACTGAGGGAGTGCCGCACTGTCAGAGGGTCAGTATTGAGGGACTGCTGCACTGTCAGAGGGTTGGTACTGAGGGAGTGCCGCACTGTCAGAGGGTCCGTACTGTGGGAGGAGCAATGCAGAGGGCATTTTCCTTTCCACAGCACTGAAGCAACAACAATGGAAATCAATGATCTGATCTTGTCCCATTCTCATCGAAAGGCTCCGCTGTTGAAAATGTTGCTGCAATTTTTCCTTTGTTACTCTAATTTTTTTATTAAGGGGCAATTTAGCGTGGCCAATCCACCTACCTGCACATCTTTGGGTTGTGGGTGTGAGACCCATGCAAACACGGGAACATGTGGAAACTCCACGCGGACAGTGACCCGAGACTTGCTAACCACTGTGCCATCGTTCCACCTTCTTCATTACTCTATTGACTACAATTCAAAAAAAGTTCAATGTCTATAAAGCCTTTGGGATACGAAGGTTATGAGGTTATGAATGGTGCTATATAAATGCAATGATGTGGAGATGCCGGCGTTGGACTGGGGTGAGCACAGTACAAAGTCTTACAACACCAGGTTAAAGTCCAACAGGTTTGTTTCGATGTCACTAGCTTTCGGAGCGCTGAGGAAATTTGGTTAGCGAACAGGGTACACAAAATAAGAACTTATGGCTAGTTGGTAACATATTAGCATGGATAGAAGATTGGTTAGCGAACAGGAAGCAGAGAATAGGGATAAGTGGGTAATTTCCTCAGTACTGACCCTCTGACAGTGCAGCACTCCCTCAGTACTGACCCTCTGACAGTGCAGCGCTCCCTCAGTACTGACCCTCTGACAGTGCAGCACTCCCTCAGTACTGACCCTCTGACAGTGCAGCACTCCCTCAGTACTGACCCTCTGACAGTGCAGCACTCCCTCAGTACTGACCCTCTGACAGTGCAGCACTCCCTCAGTACTGACCCTCTGACAGTGCAGCACTCCCTCAGTACTGACCCTCTGACAGTGCAGCACTCCCTCAGTACTGACCCTCTGACAGTGCAGCACTCCCTCAGTACTGACCCTCTGACAGTGCAGCACTCCCTCAGTACTGACCCTTTGACAATGCTTCCTCACCTGAGGAAGGAGTAGCGCTCCGAAAGCTAGTGACATCGAAACAAACCTGTTGGACTTTAACCTGGTGTTGTAAGACTTTGTACTATATAAATGCAATATCTTTGTTTGAAAAGGCAAAATATACAGAGGTACACAAAATAAGAACTTATGGCGAGTTGGTAACATATTAGCATGGATAGAAGATTGGTTAGCGAACAGGAAGCAGAGAATAGGGCTAAGTGGGTAATTTTTGGGTTGCAAGATCTGACCACAGGTGGAATGCCGCAGTGATCAGCACTGGGGCCGCAACTATTCACAATTTACATCATCGAATTGGATAAATTGCTGAATTTGCTGATGAGGCAAAGAGAGGTTTGAAATTAGGTTGTGAAAAACACACAAAGTCAACGCAGGGATTTAGATTCATTTGATGGGCAAAGATCTTGCAGAGGTAATAATGGGAATCAAAAGAAATGGCAGAGGAACTGAATAGTTACTTTGCATCAGTCTTCACGGTGGAAGACACCAGTGGGATGCCAGACATGACCTCCCTTCCAGAGCTCCAGGAGAATCGGGGCAGAGGTGAGTGCAGTGACCACTACTAAGGAGAAGGTTCTGGGGAAACTGAAAGATCTGAAGGTGGATAAGTCACCTGGACCAGATGGAATACACCCCAGGATTCTCAAAGAGATAGCAGTGGAGGTTGTGGAGGCATTGGTGATGATTTTTCAGGAATCACTGGAGGCAGGAAGGGTCCCAGAGGGCTGGAGAGTGGCTAATGTTACATCACTGTTTAAGAAGGGAGGGAGGCAGAAGATGGGAAATTATAGACCGGTTAGCCTGACTTCGGTCATTGGTCAGATTTTAGAGTCCGTTATTAAAGATGAGATCACAAAGTACTAGGAAGTGCATGGTAAAATAGGACTGAGTCAGCACGGCTTTGTCAAAAGGTCATGTCTGACAAATCTGTTAGAGTTCTTTGAGGAGGTAACAAGGAAGTTAGACAAAGGAGAACCAGTGGACGTGATTTATTTAGATTTCCAGAAGGCCTTTGACAAGGTGCCGCATAGGAGACTGTTAAATAAGTTAAGTACCCGTGGTGTTAAGGGTAAGATACTGGCATGGATAGAGGATTGGCTGACTGGCAGAAGGCAGAGAGTGGGGATAAAGGGGTCTTTTTCAGGATGGCAGCCGGTGACTAGTGGTGTGCCTCAGGGGTCTGTGCTGGGACCACAACTTTTCACAATGTACATTAATGATCTGGAAGAAGGAACTGAAGGCAATGTTGCTAAGTTTGCAGATGATACAAAGATCTGTAGTATTGAGGAAGCAAGGAGGCTGCAGAAGGATTTGGACAAACTAGGAGAGTGGGCAATGAAGTGGCAGGTGAAATACAATGTGGAAAAGTGTGAGGTGATGCACTTTGGAAGGAGGAATTTAGGCATAGACTATTTTCTAAAAGGGGAAATGCTTCGGAAATCAGAAGCGCAAAGTGACTTGGGAGTCCTTGTTCACGATTCTCTTGAGGTTAACGTGCAGGTTCAGTCGGCAGTTAGGAAGGCAAATGCAATGTTAGCATTCATGTCAAGAGGGCTAGAATACAAGACCAGGGATGTACTTCTAAGGCTGTATAAGGCTCTGGTCAGGCCCCATTTTGAGTATGGTGAGCAGTTTTGGGCCCCGTATCGAAGGAAGGATGTGCTGGCCTTGAAAAGGGTCCAGACGAGGTTCACAAGAATGATCCCTGGAATGAAGAGCTTGTCTTGAGGAACGGTTGAGGACACTGGGTCTGTACTCGTTGGAGTTTAGAAGGATGAGGGAGGATTTTATTGAAACTTACAGGATTCTGCGAGACCTGGATAGAGTGGATGTGGAGAGGATGTTTCCACTTGTTGGAAAATCTAGAACCAGAGGACACAATCTCAGACTAAAGGGACGATCCTTTAAAACAGAGATGAGGAGGAATTTCTTCAGCCAGAGGGTGGTGAATCTGTGGAACTCTCTGCCGTAGAAGGCTGTGGAGGCCAATTCACTGAGTGTCTTTAAGACAGAGATAGATAGGTTCTTGATTAATGAGGGGATCAGGGGTTATGGGGAGAAGGCAGGAGAATGGGGACGATAAAATATCAGCCATGATCGAATGGATGAGCAGACTCGATGGGCCGAGTGGCCAAATTCTGCTCCTGTGTCCTATGGTCTTCAGATGATAACGTGGGAAAATGTAAACTTGTCTACATAGACAGGAATTCTAGACAAGTAGCATTTTATTTAAATAGAGAGATTGCATAACTCTGAGGTACAGACGTATCGGGGTGTCCTGGTACATTGATCAGGAAATGTCAGTCTGCAGATACAGCAAGGGATTGAAAGGCAAATGGATGATTTCATTTATTGCAAGGGGACTGGAATATAAAAGTAAGGATGTTTTGCTATAACTGCAGGGCTTTGGTAAGACCACACCTGGAGTAACAGGTACAATTTTTGACTCCAATTTAACAAAGGACATAATTGCCTTTGAAGTAGTTCAGAGAATGTCAGCTGATTCCTGTGAGGAAGAGTTGTTCAATGAGGTTGGACAGGTTGGGCCCGCATGGATTGTAGTTTAGAAGATTGAGAGGTTATCTTATTGGAACACAATATCCTGAGTGCACTTGACAGGGTGAATGCTGAAAGAATGTTTCTTCTTGTGGGAGAGTCTAGAAATAGGAGACACCATTTAAAATGAGGAGCTGAGGTGAATTTGTTTGTCAGAGGGCTGTGAATCTTTGGAATTCTCTTTTCCAGAGAGCAGCGGAGGCTGAGTCATTGAGTAAGCTTAAGGTCAGGGTCGATGATCCTTGACTAATGAGGGAGTCAGTGGGTATGGCAGGGGCGGCAGAGGGGCAGGGGCGGCAGAGGGGCAGGGGCGGCAGAGGGGCAGGGGCGGCAGAGGGGCAGGGGCGGCAGAGGGGCAGGGGCGGCAGAGGGGCAGGGGCAGCGGACACCCTGTCCTGGGAGGAGGGAGGGTTCAGTCTGTCCTGGTGGGAGGGGGAGAGTGGACAACTTGTCCTGTTCGGGGGATGGGATTCACTCTGTCCTGGGGTTGGGGGGGGGGAAAGAGAGAGAGGGGTGTCCCCTGTCCTGGGAGGGGGATTCATCCTGTCCTGGGGGGGGGGGATGACCACCCTGTCCTGTTGGGGGGGGGGGGGTGTACACCCTGTCCTGTTTGGGGGGGGGGGGAGGGGGAGGTACACCCTGTCCTGCTTTGGGGGGGGGGTACACCCTGTCCTGATTTGGGGGGGGGGGGAAGGGGGAGAGGTACACCCTGTCCTGTTTGGGGAGGGGTGTACATATTGTCCTGTTTGCGGGGGGGGGTACACCTTGTCCTGCTTTTGGGAGGGGGTGTACACCCTGTCCTGTTTGGGGTGGGGGGGGGGTGTACATATTGTCCTGTTTTGGGTGGGGGGGGTGTACACCCTGTCCTGTTTGGGGGGGGGTACATACACCCTGTCCTGTTTGGGGGGGGGGTGTACACCCTGTCCTGTTTGGGGGGGGGGTGTACACCCTGTCCTGTTTGGGGGGGGGGGTACACCCTGTCCTGTTTGGGGGGGGGGGGTGTACACCCTGTCCTGTTTGGGGGGGGGGGGTGTACATATTGTCCTGTTTGAGGGGGGGGTACACCCTGTCCTGTTTGGGGGGGGTGTGTACACCCTGTCCTGTTTGGGGGGGGGGGGGTGTACACCCTGTCCTGTTTGGGGGGGGGGGTGTACACCCTGTCCTGTTTGGGGGGGGTACACCCTGTCCTGTTTGGGGGGGGGTTAAACCCTGTCCTGTTTGGGGGGGTACACCCTGTCTGTTTGGGGGGGCGTGGGGTGTACACCCTGTCCTGTTTTGGGGGGGGGGTGTACACCCTGTCCTGTTTTGGGGGGGGGGGGTGTACACCCTGTCTGTTTGGGGGGGGGGGGTGTACACCCTGTCCTGTTTTGGGGGGGGGTGTACACTCTGTCTGTTTGGGGGGGGGGCGTGGGGTGTGTACCCTGTCCTGTTTGGGGGGGGGGGTGTACACCCTGTCCTGCTTGGGGGTGGGGGGGGGTGTGCACACCCTGTCCTGTTTGTGGGGGGGGGGTGTACACCCTGTCCTGTTTGGGGGGGGGTACACCCTGTCCTGTTTGGGGGGGTGTACACCCTGTCCTGTTTGGGGGGGTGTACACCCTGTCTGTTTGGGGGGGGGGGTGTACACCCTGTCCTGTTTTGGGGGGGGGGTGTACACCCTGTCTGTTTGGGGGGGGGCGTGGGGTGTGTACCCTGTCCTGTTTGGGGGGGGTGTACACCCTGTCCTGCTTGGGGGTGGGGGGGGGGTGTGCACACCCTGTCCTGTTTGTGGGGGGGGGTGTACACCCTGTCCTGTTTGGGGGGGGTACACCCTGTCCTGTTTGGGGGGGTGTACACCCTGTCCTGTTTGGGGGGGGTGTACACCCTGTCCTGTTTGGGGGGGGGGTGTACACCCTGTCCTGTTTGGGGGGGGGTGTACACCCTGTCCTGTTTGGGGGGGGTGTACACCCTGTCCTGTTTGGGGGGGGTGTACACCCTGTCCTGTTTGGGGGGGGGGTACACCCTGTCCTGTTTGGGGGGGGTGTACACCCTGTCCTGTTTGGGGGGGGGGTTTCCTGTTTGGGGGGGGGGGGGGGGGGTGTACACCCTGTCCTGTTTGGGGGTGGGGGGGTGTACACCCTGTCCTGTTGGGGGGGGGGGTGTACACCCTGTCCTGTTTTGGGGGGGGGGGTGTACACCCTGTCCTGTTTGGGGGGGGTGTACACCATGTCCTGTTTGGGGGTGGGGGGGGGGTGTACACCCTGTCCTGTTTGGGGGGGGGTGTACACCCTGTCCTGTTTGGGGGGGTGTACACCCTGTCCTGTTTTGGGGGTGGGGGGTGTACACCCTGTCCTGTTTGGGGGGGGCTGTACACCCTGTCCTGTTTGGGGGGGGAGTGTACACCCTGCCATGTTTGGGGGGGGGTGTACACCCTGCCATGTTTGGGGGGTGATGTACACCCTGTCCTGTTTGGGGGGGGGTGTACACCCTGTCCTGTTTGGGGGGGGGGGTGTACACCCTGCCATGTTTGGGGGGGGTACACCCTGTCCTGTTTGGGGGGGGGGGTGTACACCCTGTCCTGTTTGGGGGGGGGGTGTACACCGTGCCATGTTTGGGGGGGGGTGTACACCCTGTCCTGTTTGGGGGGGGGGGGGTGTACACCCTGTCCTGTTTGGGGGGGGGGGTGTACACCCTGTCCTGTTTGGGGGGGGGGGGTGTACACCCTGCCATGTTGTGGGCCCATTGTGGGGCGGTGGGCAGAGGCTGACGGCAGAGTTGTGTAACCAGCTGTCACTGGATACTGGGAAGCCACAATATCAACAGGATTATAAAAGTAACATTTGATGGGAGCCACAGCAGGTCAGGTGAGGAAAAGGCTGATAGGGCAGCATGGTGGCACAGTGGTTAGCACTGCTGCCTCCCAGCACCGGGGTCCAAGGTTTAATTCTGGCCTCAGGTGACTGTGCGGAGTCTGCGAGGGTTTCCTCCCACAGTCCAAAGATATACAGGTGAGGTGGATTGGCCGTGCTAAATTGGTCCTTCGTGTCCAAAGGGTGGGGTTACAAGGATAGGGGAGTGGGCCTAGGAAGGGTGCTCTTTCAGAGGATCAGTGCAGACTCGATGGGCCGAATAGCCTCCTTCTGCACTGCAGGAAATCCATGAGATTTTAAGGAACATCTTAAAGGAGGAATAGAGAGCATCT
Source organism: Scyliorhinus torazame (assembly GCF_047496885.1). Lineage (NCBI taxonomy): Eukaryota > Metazoa > Chordata > Chondrichthyes > Carcharhiniformes > Scyliorhinidae > Scyliorhinus > Scyliorhinus torazame. Next base: position 323,442,431 of record NC_092711.1, read on the forward strand.
GGGGGCAATGTGCAGCCTCGGGGCCACATGTGGCCCACCTGGGCTCAGAGTGTGGCCCATGGGACATTTTGTTGACTTGCCCAAACGCAGAGCTGCCACATTCCGCTGATTTATCCGTGGAGCTTTCTTCCAGCCAGTATGACTGAAATGATTCACAGGGAAAGCGAGGGCAAGTGAAGTGAAGTGTGTGCTGATTGCTCACAACATTGACTGTTGTCAGTGGGCGGCATGATAGCACAGTGGTTAGCACTGTTGCTTCACAGCTCCAGGGTCCCGGGTTCGATTCCCGGCTTGTGGCAGTCTGTGCTGAATCTGCACATTCTCCCCGTGTGTGCGTGGGTTTCCTCCCACAGTCTAAAGATGTGCGGGTTAGATGGATTGGCCATGCTAAATTGCCCTTAGTGTCCAAAAATGTTGGGTGGTGTTGCTGGGTTATGGGGTGGGTGGAGGTGTGGTCTTGGTTAGGGTGCTCTTTCCAGGGGCCAGTGCAGACTCGAGGGGCTGAATGGCCTCCTTCTGCACTGTACATTCTATGATTCTGTGTGTGAGCCATGGGTTCACTCTGTGTCCAAAGTGTATTTCTTTTGTTTTTACCATTTGAAGTTGATAACAGTTCTAATGATAAATAAATTAAGCATTTTCCATGACGTGTATTGAAATGTTCGACGGATATTAAATGTATTAAATCTTATTCAAGTTAGTGAACAAGCCCGATTTCAATCTGAGATGAAGGAGGAACACTCATGTGGCTCACTCACCAGCCCAGGGTACCCATCGCTGGTAGGGAGGGAATCCTAGAGCTTAGGACCCAAGCAACAGAAGACACAGCCAGCAATGATGGAGCGACAGGAATTGGGGATGTATAGCAAGGTCAGACCTAAAGGAGCACAGAGCTCTTGGGAAGTTGCAAGGCTGGAATGGATTTCAGAGATAAGGAAGTGTGGGGGGGCCACAGGTGGATATGAACACAAGGATGGGAATCTTAAAATGAAGATGTTGCTTCTCTGTAAGTGAGGATAGGTCAGCAAGCACAGTGAGTTAGGATACGGGTGACAGAAGTATGGATGAGCTCAGGTTTACAGAGCAGAGACAGGAGACCAGGGACAGGAGCAACATGGATACAAAACTGGATATTTTTCAGGCTGGAGGAAGTGGTGTTTCCCCCGGATCGGTATTGGGACCGTTGCTTTTCCTGACGTATATTAACAATCTAGATCTGGGTGTACAGGGGACAATTCCAAAGTTTATGGATGATACAAAAGTTGGAAGTGTTGTAAACAGTGAAGGGGACAGGGTAGAACTTCAAAAGGACATAGACAAGTTGGTAGGTGGGCAGCTAGGTGATAGATGAAGTTCAAAAGTGTGAGTTCTTGCATTTTAGTAGGAAGAACACGGAGAGACATTACAAAATAAGGAATAAAATTCTTAAACGCGATGCAGGAGCAGAGGGACTTGGGTGTATCTGTGCAGAGATCATTGAAGGTGGCAGGACAGGTAGAGAGAGCAGTTAATATAGCAGAGAGTATTCTGGGCTTTATTAATAGGGGCAGAGAGTATGAGAGTAAGGAGGTTATGCTGAACTTATACAATAAGAAGTCTTACAACACCAGATTAAAGTCCAACAGGTTTGTTTCGATGTCACTAGCTTTCGGAGCGCTGCTCCTTCCTCAGGTGAATGAAGAGGTATGTTCCAGAAACATATATATATATATATATATATAGACAGATTCAAAGATGCCAGACAATGCTTGGAATACGAGCATTAGCAGGTGATTAAATCTTTACAGATCCAGTTGATTTAAAGATTTAATCACCTGCTAATGCTCGGATTCCAAGCATTGTCTGGCATCTTTGAATCTGTCTATATATGTTTCTGGAACAGACCTCTTCATTCACCTGAGGAAGGAGCAGCGCTCCGAAAGCTAGTGACATTGAAACAAACCTGTTGGACTTTAACCTGGTGTTGTAAGACTTCTTACTGTGCTCACCCCAGTCCAACGCCGGCATCCTCACATCATAACTTATACAAGGCACTAGTTAGACCTCAGCTGGAATATTGTGGACCGTTCTGGGAATCACACTGTAGGATGTGAACAAATTGGAGAGAGAGGAGAGGTTTACAAGAATGGTTCCAGGGATGAGAAACTTCAGTAATGAGGATCGATTGGAGAGGTTGGGACCGTTTTCCTTGGAGAGAAGGCGGAGACGAGATTTGATCGAGATGTTCAAAATCATGAGGGGGCTGGACAGAGTAGACGGGGAGAATCTGTTGCCCCTCGTAAAAGGACCAAGAAGGAGAGGCAGATTTGATTTGCAAAAGAAGAAAATGTGATGCAAGAAAAAAACCGTTTTCACCCAGCGAAGGGTTGGGATCTGGAAAGCACGACCTGGAGGTGTGGTGGAGGCAGGTTCAATCGAGGCATTCCGGAGGGCATTGGATGGTTAATTGAATAGAAACAATGTGCAGGGGTCCAGGGAAAAGGCAGGAGAATGGCACTCAGTCATGGTGCTCATTCGGAGAGATAATACACACAATGGGCCGAATGGCCTCATTCTGCACCGTAACAATTCTGTGAGGGCATTGGAATTGTCAAGTGAAGAGGTGAGGAATTGCATGAATGAGGGTTTCAGCAGCAGAAGCGCTGACACAGGGTGGAATTCAGCAACATTACCAAGGTGAATGTAGACATTCATATTGATGAAAGAGTTTGGTTAGTAACAAGCTCTGTGATGGTATCTGACTGGGTGGCATCTGAGGGGATGAGGGGTCAGTAACCAGTTGGTAATGTGATGCCATGTGACTTCAGATCAGCAGGAGGTCTGCGGAGCTGGAATGAGGAGAGAGGCTCAGAAGCAGCCAGGATTCCCAAGATGGAGGGATACTTTGAGAATGATCCAGCTGCTGAGAGTTATTGGGACCAATTGAGGCTGTTTCTCTGTGTGTGGAAAGGCCTGGGAGGGGTCAGGGAGTGGGGGCTTCCTGCTTACTCGGGGAGAAATGGCTGGGCTTGCGTTCAGTAGTAACATCACCAACCCAACCCTGTGGGCTCGCACTTGGAACCCGCCTGCAGACGATTTGCTGAGGATCATCCTGGTCTCGACCTTCCTCTGCACCTCGCTCTTTGCGAACACAATGTTGCTGATGGTATTCCAGAGGAAGCGCCAGTTACTGCATTTGGCCAACTGTTTCATTTTCAACCTGCTGCTCGCTGACCTGCTGCAGTCACAGTGATGCCTTTGGTGATCGTGGGCAGTTCCCCTGGATCCAACCACTGGACAGAGGCCTTTGCAAAGCGGTGGTTGTCTTAATACATTTGCTGGTGTCAATACCATTGTGGTCATCTCTATTGACAGATACCTGGCTATCATCCATCCCCTGTCCTATCCCACTCGAATGACACCAAGAGGAGGCAACAATCTGATTGTTTTTACTTGGCTACACCCCCTCTCTACAGCTGGGGGCAGGTGGGCTATGATGGTCACAGGTTTTGCAGCCTCATCTGGTCATCCAGTCCCTCCTACACGCTGCTAACCACGCTCTCCAGCTTCTGGCTGCCTGTCTCCATCATGCTGGGCTGCTACTGGATGGTATTCAGGGCAGCTCGAAGGCAGAATGCCCTGGTTCACCCGATTCATCCCAACATCCAACTGAATATGACCAACATGTCCATTTCCTGTTTGGGGGCCAGAGCTTATCATCAGCGTTCCCATTGCCGCTGCAAAGCAGCCAAGGTGGTCTTTGTCATCATGTCCTCGTATATCCTCAACATGGGCCTGTACACGATGACTAAACACGATGACTATCGCCAGGTCCAAGGCCCCACCTCCCTGGCTCAGCACTCCCTGTACTAATCCTCTTTGTACAGTCAGTGCTGCATCCACCCGCACATCTATGGTTACATGCATAGGAGCGTCAGGAGGGAGTTCCTCGTCCTGCTAAGTGGCTCTTGCTGTATGCAGCTGCAAGCCAGGAGCTGGACATTTCTCTCACCATGACAGAGAGCAAGGTCTTCCACTCGCATTTCTCTACAGGTGTTTCCCGAGTCTGCGCCCTGAAATCTTGGGAAGAAGCTACCGTCGCTGCATTAACTCCCACAGGCATCCCCAAACCACAAAGTCCCAAAGGTTCTCGCAGGGAGACACCGTCAACCAGCTGTAATTCAGAAAATGAACTTCATCTCCTGCCCAGCCATCTGACAAGGGAAGGAAGTAAAATCTAATCTCTATGGTCCCTCTTCATCTAGACAGCCAGCCACTGAAGGACACATTGAATTAGGTTAAAATGTTAATGGTGTATCTGCAAAATATTGTAATCCAGTTTTGTAGCAGAGTGAACGGCAGGTTTGTGGCGCGGAGCGAGGCCAGCAGCGCGGGTTCAATTCCCGTCCTGGCTGAGGTTATTCAGGAAGGCCCCATCGTCTCAACCTTGCCCCTCGCCTGAGGTGTAGTGATCCTCGGGTTAAATCACCACCAATCAGCTCTCTCCCTCAAAGTGGAAAAGCAGCCCATGGTCATCTGGGACTGTGGTGACTTTCGTGACTTTGCATTTTCAGTAGAGCAGCTTATTTTTGGTGGAAAATAGCTGGATTTCCTAATCAATGCTGGAATATTTTAAAGTATAAATATATAATGTTAAACCTTCTAAAAACCCCTGGGGGTTTCTCAGTAGAATGCCAGCACAGTGATCCTCAAACTAGTGTCCACAGATCCCTGGGGATCCATAAAGACTTTCCAGGAATCCCTGAAACAACGTGAGATGGGCTGTGGGAGAAGAATTCAGCCAGTGAAGAACAGCGAGCGAGCTGGCCGTCTCAACGAGGGACAGACCCTGCAGAAAAAAGCAGGAACATCCATCTCACTGCCACCTGTAAGCAAACATTTCCTTAAAAGCATTATTAAAAGGCTCTTCACATGCAGTATTTTCATATCATTTAGACGGGGGTTGGCGATCACCAACTCATTTGAAAAAGGTTCCTTCAACCTAGAAAGTTTGAGAACCACTGTACTAACATACGAAGACAGCAAAAACATTTTAAAAAGGGTAAGAAAGAAATTTGAGGTGCAGCATGGCGACACAAAGTTTTGTACAGCGACGAGCTAGTTTGCAACGTGGTCGGCAGCAATGGCTACGTTCGGGGCCATCAGTGAGTTTGTGGAAGGGTACAAGGACTGGAATGAGTATGTGGAAAGCTTGGGATGCTTTTTCCTGGAATTGCAGACGAGGCTAAAAAACAATCAATTCTCTAAAGTGTGTGTGGGGCAAAGACTTACAAGCTAATGAGGAATTTAGCAACACCACGAAAATCAGGGGGGGACATTTTATTTGTGGAGTTAGTTGCACTTGTTCAGGACCAGCACCATTCAAAGCCCTCAGTGATTGTCCAACGTTTTAAATTCCATAATCATTTTGAAAAGGCAAGGCAGTCTGTAATTGCTATTGTTGCTGAACTGCTTGAAGCCTCGGACCCTGCAACACAAAGGGACACTTGGCTAAACAGTGCAGGAGTGCCAAGAGCAAGTCAAAGGCTGGGCAGGGAAATTCAAATAAGCCTCAGTCTGCTGTACATCACCTGGAAAGCACAGAGCAGGAAGAGGAGCACTCCTAAAGCATGTTCAATGTGAGTGAGGCGTTCGCAGAGCCCATTTATGCTACTGTGAAGGTCCATGGAGACACTTAAAATGGAAGTAGGCACAGGAGCCTCTTCATCTGCTATCAGTGAAGAGACCGTCAGGTGGATTTGGGATTCTAAGCAGGTGCCAGCCCGTACTAAGGAAGGGATCAACCTTTTAATATACACTGGTGAGACTGTACCGTTATTTGGGAGCGTTAGATATGGACAGTGTGTGTAACAGCCAAATAGTAAGAGCAGAGCTCCTGGCAGTAAACGGGGATGGGCCTGGTCTACTCGGGTGTGGCCGGCTCAGGAAAATTCAGATGAACTGGGGTGAGATTAAGCACACAAGAGTGACGAGGGTGACATTCCAAAATATCCTGAGTACGTCACAATCAACACCCACAAGGGTAGGGTGGCACAGTGGTTAGCACAGCTGCCTCACGGCACCAAGGACCAGGGTCACTGTCCGTGTGGAGTTTGCACATTCTCCCCGTGTCTGCGTGGGTCTCACCCCCACAACCCAAAGATGTGCAGAGTAGGTGGATTGGCCAGGCTAAATTGCCCCTTAATTGGAGAAAAAGAATTATGTACTCCAAATTTATTTTAAAATATATTTCAGAGGGCAGCACTGTGGTGCAGTGGTTAGCACTGCTGCCTCATGGCACCGAGGTCCCAGGTTTGATCCCGGCTCTGGGTCACTGTCCGTGTGGAGTTTGCACATTCTCCCCGTGTCTGCGTGGGTTTCGCCCCCACAACCCAAAGATATGCAGGGTAGGTGGATTGTCCACGCTAAATTGCCCCTTCATTGGAAAAAATGAATTGGGTACTCTAAATTTATTTTATATATATATATATTTTAGACACCCTTGCAATTTATTCCCAACACTGCACAGCAAACCAACATGACCAGAAATAATTTTGCCCAGAATATTTTGGGTCAATAGCGCTGTTGCAGTGGATGAAACAAGCTTGCTGCAAATATTCAAAATAAGGCATCACCAATCATCTTGGGGATTGTTACAGATTATGGAGCATTACAGACTCCACACACATTCACTTAGTGGAGTCATTTGGGATATTACGGTGTATCAATTAACTGCATTGTTAAAAATAAAATTGAACAAACCTTTCGGAAAAATGTACCTACACCAACAAATTATGGGGACTCTTATTTCTCTCCAATAAGAATTGGTAGTCTGGTTGGTGGAGGTGTCAAAAATAAGATGTTGTTTGTTACTCACTGGTATACACTTGAATAAGAACTGAATAAAACTTAGAACTGGAATATCAAACGATACATTAAACAAAGTCAAGCACGTGGCAAAAGCAAAAGCCCACAATAAATCACAAACTAACAAGATGATTCAAGAATTCAGGGATAAAGAACCTCGACCATGAGGTCCCATTTTTAAGGGAATTCTAATCTCTGGTTTAACCCCCTCATCTACTTTCATTGGCTTCTAATTCTGGGACCTCCCGGTTTATTCAAATAAATGTCTGTTACTTAGAGGAATCAAACATTGGACATTACTTGATTGGTGCCTATCAAAACTGGCTTAGCATTTGCGTGGACAGTCTCAGGAAAAATAATGAATATGTTTTCTCACACTTTGCCATGTCCAATAGCTTGGCGGAGACGTAACTACAATTGATGAGTTAATTACACAGAGAACACTCCGTTCTCAGGAATGAACATAATGGTTAATTCATTATATGAGAAAATGACTGGGTTTCCACAGTCAAGGCACTTTTAATATTTTGCTTATTAGTTATATGCATTCATATAATACTAGCCCCTATATGAATAAAACTAGAAATAAAGCTATGCTCTATCATTCTCCCCCCTTCGATTCTTCTAAACCTAATAGAATGAATCATAATTAAAGAAAACAAAATGGAAAATAAAAGAAAAAAGGCGATGAGGAACACAGTCACAATTGCCTTTGATGGTTCCTTTGTTTAAGAACAGACATCAACACTGGAATGGGCGAGCCTTGAAAGAGTTACAAGCACTTTGGGATAATAGTAAGAACCTCTCATACCCCATGGAGGTATTTGTTTATGAGAATACAGAGGCACCATTTTAGGGCTTCTTGACATTCTCTTGCAGATATATTGATCATCAGAAACAAAACATACATAGCAAAAATGACTACAAAGAACATGCACCACAGGCTCCAAGGACCCCAGCACCCAGTAGCCCAACCCCAAAGGGTGCTGGACTCGGGTTTCTCGAGTTTTCCAACCTCCTTCTGGATGTTTTTGCTAAATCAGTGATCTCTTCAGAACTATCTGGAATGTACAACATTCTGACCCAATCAGGGCACATGGATGTCCTCTCATGGCAAGAATGTGATCAAGAGCCATTTGATTTTGCAAGGCCACAGTACGGATAGCTCGCATTTTGATGGAAATACTACTGTGCATCAATTGAACAGGGCTGTGGAGGTGTCATTAGCTACCTTTTGTATGATAACTGCCATTTTATTAAATTCTTTGGCTACCTTGGCATCACTCCCTCAAGCTTGGGAAGAAAGGGCGTTGCTTTGGAAAATGTACCATTCTGCTGTTTCGGAAATATTAAAAGGAATAGACAAAAAGAGTGGGTGGGAGTAGCAACAATTGGAGACATTGAAATCTTTGGCATACACCTTGGACATATAAAGAAAAGTGTTATCATTTAGCTCCTTGCGAGCCTTTGTGGGTTGGCCATGGTCTGTTAAGCCGAAAAGCCAATCAAAAATCAGAACGGTGGCAAACATTTTGCAGAAATTGGCTTCAATCATAATGAGCTCTTTTAACATGTGAGGCATGGATCCAGGACTTCTTTCCTTGGACCTTCACAGCCACTTGGGGGTTGTGAGATGCAACTAATAGAGTCCCTCCCACTTGGACCCCAATGGCTCCTTCTGCAGTTTCTTCGTCGACTTTAATTCCTGGCACCAGGTCGTGCCCGCCTTCGGGAGGGTCACCCCAAGCTGCCGATACCTGTAAGGAAGCAGAACTGACAGCTTTTGTTGGGTTCTGACAACATTTGAGTAATGCATCACTCATCAAATGACGATCAGCTTTTCTGAAGTGAAGTCCCTGGCAAGGACACGGGGCCTGCCAGTAATTACTTCGAATGGACTCAAGTCCATGGTTCTGTTTGGTGTTGCTCTGATGCTGCACACGACTAGTAGTACGGCTTGTGGTCATGGCATTCCCTCTCGGGTGATACTTAGATAATTGCTCTTTTAGAGTCCGGTTCATATGTTCCACTTGTCCTGGCGATTGTGGGCGATAAGGGCAATGTAGCTCCCACTTAATGTTCAAGAGCTGACAGACTTCTTTGCAAACAGCACCTGTAAAGTGTTTGTGCTGCTGGTACTCCCCATCTGAGAATAAAGTCTTTGCATAGAACCTTACCCATGTGGCTGGCTGAATCTCTTCTGGCTGGGATGACCTCTATCCATCTGGAGAACTTGTCCACTATTACCAGGACGTCAGTGTACTTTTGACATGGTGGAAGGGTAATGTAATCAACCTGGATATGCTGGAATGGTCCTGCAGGACCAGGAGCTCTTAACTGAGGCATTGATGTTATAGGTCCTGAATTGTTCTTCTGACAGGTGACGCAGCGGCCTGCCACAACCTGGGCATGTTTCTTGAATCTTGTGACTCCACCAGCTTTTCTGGAATCGAGCCAACATCTGTTGCGGGTGAGGTGCCCCATGCGTGGGTCTGTTGGGCCAAATAGGGCATCAGTGAAGGTGGTGCAACTGGTCTGTCAGTCTCTGCTCGTGTCCAAATGCCATCCCACAGAAATTAATGCCTGCATCCATCCATGTCCATTTTCCTTCTCGTGAACACTCACTTTGCATTTTACGTAGGTCTTGTAGCAGACCTACTCCCAGATTTGTTTTGGTCTCTCTGGAGTGACAGCTTCTTTCACTGCCTGATCTGCACGGGTGTTTCCTTGTGTCCTCTTTAGTGTAGGCCATACATTTCAGAATGGCCACTTCTTTTGGCAGTTTTAAGGCTTCTAGTAGGTAACGTACCTCGTTCCCATTTCGAATGTGGTGGTGAACGATCCTCTTCTCTTCTATACTTTGCCAAAGTCATGAATGTCTCCAAAACCATACCTCGAGTCTGTACAAATGTTAGCTGTCGGGTCTTTTGCCACACGGCATGCTTCGGCTAGGGCCCTTAGCTCAGCTTTTTGGGCTGATGCCCCTGGGGCAAACTTCCCTTTGCCACAACGGTGCACAGGCTTGTGACTACCCATCCTGCTTTCCGAATGCCACTGTCAACAAAGAAAATGAATGAAATGAAAACGCTTATTGTCACAAGTAGGCTTCAAATGAAGTTACTGTGAAAAGCCCCTAGTCGCCACATTCCGGCACGTGTTCGGGGAGGCTGGTACGGGAATCGAACCGTGCTGCTGGTCTGCTTTAAAAGCCAGCGATTTAGCCCAGTGTGCTAAAAGGACCCATCTGTAAATGACTAAGTCTGGGTTTTGTAATGGGTCTTCTTCGACCAGGCCTGCCTCCTCCATTTCCTCCGTGATTTCAACACAGTCATGCTCTGCTCCTCTCCCTTTTGCTCCTCGAGCAATGGGAGCACAGATGATGAGTTTACCAGGCTTCCCATTGGAAATTGAAGTTAGGGGCTTCCAAAACTGCTGTCCACCTGCATGTGGTGACTTGTGCTGCTCCATTCATTGTGTAGAGAATGAACTGCATGAAGCCATTTAATAGTCAGTTTTTGGTCTAGGACAATGCCTGCAATAACCATTGCAGCCCAACATGTAGCCTCCATTGCTCTGAGGCAGATTCCATATCCAAGGGCCACGTTGTCCAGTCTCAGTGAATAATAGCCGGTGGGCTGTAACTGGTCCCCATGTTCCTGGGCTAGAATTGTCGTCATGTATCCTTCTTTCTCATGGACAAACGAGATGAATGGTTTCCCGTTGTTTGGAATTCCTCGAGCAGGTGCTGAGCACCAGGCCGGTTTCAGATTCACAAAGGCCTCTGTTGTCAGGACGACCTCTTCTGGTGATTTTTGATTTGCCTTCAAAAGGTCATTCAATGGTTGTGCCAACTGTGTGTATGAATCAATCCAATTTCTGTTACAAGGATCCGAGTTATTGTAGTGGTGGGCTCTTTGGCAGCCCAAATTGCCACTGTTCTATCCTGGGTATGTTCTCTCTTCTGGAGTTGGGCAGCACGGTCACACAAGTGGATAGCATTGTGGCTTCACAGCGCCAGGCAGGGTCCCAGGTTTGATTCCCAGCTGGGCCACTGTCTGTTTGGAGTCTGCACGTTCTCCCAGTGTGTGCGTGGGTTTCCTCCGGGTGCTCTGGTTTCCTCCCACAGTCCAAAGACGAGCAGGTTAGGTGGATTGGCCATGATAAATTGCCTTGATGACCAAAAAGGTTAGGAGGGTTTATTGGGTTACGGGGATAGGGTGGAAGCGAGGGCTTAAGTGGGTCGGTGTAGACGCGATGGGCCACATGGCCTCCTTCTGTATGTTCTATGTACCGTTTCCAGGATGGGCCTCGGTTGTATGGGTGCTGAGGGCCTGTTGAAAAGACGCTCCCCCAGGTCAGGGATTTACCCGGTAACTTCTCTTTAAGTTCCCTATTCTGGGTCAGAAGATAGTTTACTCCCAATTGAAGTTTTGATACTTCCGCTTTAAGCTTTGTATTTTCCGAATTAAGTTTGACATTTGCCGATTTGAGCTCCTCTTTTTCAGAGTTTGAATCGGTAAGGCTTGACTTCAGCTCAAAGACTTCACGTTGGAGTCTCTCAACTTCTTCTTCCAAACCTTCTAGCTTTTCAATTTTGGGTTTCTCTCTCTTTAGCTTCTTACAGACTGCCCGTATCGGCTCCTTCTGTTTTTAAAAAAATTTCGCAATCATAGTTGGTACTTGCTGTAGTCTCGTTTCTCTTTTGGAGCTGGCTCATTATAACCAGGGACCATTTATTCTGTTCTTTATCTCATATGGGTAGTTTTCCCAAAAACTCTTCTTACATCATCTCTGGACCATTGTCCTTAGAAGTATTGTACTTTAGAAATTTCTGTTCAATGTGTGTACCAGTTTCAATCAAGTCAAATTGCTGTTCTAGGTAACACTTTGTTATCTGGAATATTTCTTCTGCAGGAATATCCGGCGGTGCTCGGCCGCCCCGAGACGTTGTAGGCAGATCTTCAGCCTCCATTTGAATTCCGATGCTTTTTCCTTCAATAGTATTTTCTAACCCTGGGCCTCAAGTGTTACACTATTTTCTAGTCGGGGGGGGGATCGCAATATATATATAAAAACATATCGATGCCGCTGTATAATATATACCATCATCAGACTTCTGTTACTGGGACTTGGGCCGATTTCAACCCGGACATTTCGTTAACAGATGCGTAGGTCACCCGACTCTAAACGGCTGCAGATTGTAAAGCGGGTCACTTACCTCGGTACTGCTGGTCCGTTGCCCGATGCCTTGGTATTTGGTGTGCAGTTTCTCCTTCTAGCACTCCTAGCTGCCTCGCCAAATTGTGGGACTCTTATTTCTCTCTAATAAGAATCGGTAGTCTGGTTGGTGGAGGTGTCAAAAATACAACTTTATAGTTACTCACTGGTATACACTTGAATAAGAACGGAATAAAATTTAGAAACGGCATATCAAACAATACATAAAAAAAGTCAAGCACATGGTAAAAGCATGAGCACAAAAGAAATCACTAAACACAAACAAACAAGATGATTCAAGAACAAAGAACCTCGACCATGAGGTCCCATTTTTAAAGGAATTCTTATCTCTGGTTTAATCCCCGCATTTGCGTTCATTGGCTTCTAATTCTCAGATGGGACCTCCCGGTTCGTTCAAATGAATGTCTGTTACTTAGAGGATAACTTGTTAATCAAACATTGGACATTATCGGAGATTGATGGGTGCCTATTAAAACTAGCTTAGCATTTGCGTGCAGTCTGAAGGAAAAATACTAGATATGTTTTCTCACACTTTGCTGTGTTCATAGCTTGGCGGAGACCTAGCTAAAATTGATTAGTTGATTACACAGAGAACACTCCGTTCTCAGTATTGAATATAATAGAATATAATGGTTAATTCATTATATGAATGGCACAGTGGTTAGCACTGCTGCCTCACAGTGCGAGGTCCCATGTTCGATCCCGGCTCTGGGTCACTGTCCGTGTGGAGTTTGCATATTCTCCCCGTGTTTGCGTGGGTTTCGCCCCCACAACCCAAAGATGTGCAGGATAGGTGGATTGACCATGCTAAATTATCCCTTAATTGGAAAAAATGAAATAAAATTTCATTTAAAAAATTCATTATATGAGAAAATGACTGGGTTCCCACAGTCAAGCCACTTAATGTTTTATTTATTAGTTATATGCATTCAACTGGCCCCTATATGAATAAAACTAGACTATCACATACCATTGTTTTCTGGATTGTTTTTGGCTGGCAGTTGAATAAGTAGTGAAACTTTCAAACGGTTAGTTGCGAGACTGGGTCCGATCTGCATAACAATATTGTGCAACTCCAAAATCCTCGACCAATTTCATTTCAGGGATGCCAATTTTGTTGTCCAGATTACATTCTACAAATATATTTGTTTCATTGTCTTGCTTGAGTACAGGAACAGGAAGTAGTGCACTTGGCCTCTCGGGTCTGCTGCACCATTCTATTAGGTCATGTTGATCTGTACATGAAAGCCATAGACTTGCCTTTGTCCCATACATAATGTCCTTAACCAACAAAATCTATCAACCTTAATCTTGAAAATTTTAGATAGTCTTCATTACCCAGGGAGTAACAGATTTATTATTATTTCAGTAAAGTACTTTGTTTTTATTCCTATACAGTCTAGCTTTCATTTCCAAACTGTGCCTTTTGAGTTTTGATGAGTGTCAAATTCTGTGTTTACAACTGGTGTGTACATGTTTCATGTTTAATAAAAGTCTAGCAAGTTCAAATGGTGAAATTTGTAAATGTAAAAACACTAAACAGAATCTGTAACTATTTCCCTGTAAATTGATTGGAAAAAGTGAAACATTTACAGTGAATCTTTATTAACGACACTCTTATGGGCTGACCTCATTAACACTACACCCTGTATGCGTCACCCGATACCAGTGTTATGTAGTTACATTGTGTACCTTGTGTTGCCCTATTATGTATTTTCTTTTATTTTCAAGTACTTAATGATCTGTTGAGCTGCTCGTAGTAAAATACTTTTCACTGTACCTCGATACAGGGGATAATAAACAAAATCCAATCCAAATCCAATCTTAAGAAAAAAGCTGGGTGAAAGAAGGTGATCATCTCAAGTTTATTGAACAAAAATTGGTATATTTTCAAGACATAATCAGGCACTGCGGATAGATAACAAAGCCACCAATCTGTGCTATTTAACATACCAGTTAATGTGATATGTAATCAGCATACCCTTGCTCAAATTAATGTGGATCTTGGGACTATTTACAAAATGTCACAGTACAAGAAAATACAGATAAAAGATCAAATTTGCAGCTTTTGGGGAAGTGGGAACAAAGTCAAATCTAACTTGAAATAGAAGGGGAAGCATTAGTTAATGTAACTCCATATGTATTTACATTAGAAAGTAAAGGGCAAAGGGTCTATGTACAATCAAGTGATATTATTGCAATTTCTAACAGAACTTAAACATTAATTTTAGTAGAATTATTCAATCACCTATTTAAGCACAAGCTTTGGAACTGGGAAACACCAGGGCACAGTGACTGGAATCTTTGGAATAAACAAGGGGTCATTCCTCCACCTTGTGCTGCCAGTGGGAAGCCTTGACTGGCGCACGTGCGCACTGGAAATCAGAGTGCGCTGCTGTTGCCGCATATGACGCAGTTTTGGAAATCTGTGTCTACACAGCCATCATTCCCTGCTGCTGGGCCAGGCCAACCCACCAATGGCAGGGAGCTGGACAGCGAGCCCAAGCATGCACTAAAACCAATATGAAAAGATCAAAACCAATGTGTTGAATTACAGGCATCTGAATTTACAGTTGCCAGCCCAAGCTTTCCCTGACCTGTTACTTTAACCATAAGTACATGATTGCAAATTGACAGTGACTGTGAACTAAACTATTGTTATTATTATACTAAATTTGTAATTAAAAGGGAATAAAGTTCTCTAGAAAATTTTCAGGAATTGAAGCTATATGATAAATATCTTAAATGCAAAGAAAAAGAAAATGCACATCAGAGTCTGCTCCGCACGGAATCATTATTAATCGACCTTCACGACACTATAAATCTTGTTGACGAACCAAAAACAGGCAAAAAATCCAATAGTCCCTGAAATAAAATAAAAAAAAGTTAGGGCAGCCAGAAATTAATGTCACTAGCACATGACAGTATTGCAGACAAAAACAGAGTCATCAATATCTTCTAGCTATGATATAATCATCACTTTGTTTTCACTGGCAACTATAATGGGGTTTTCTGGTCGAATTTTAGTCATTTCCTCAGTGTCGGTGTTTCACTTGAGCATTTGTGGAGTTTTAATTAATATTTGTTTAATCGCAACACTATTCAAGGAAAGTGGCATACTCCATACAGACTTCTAGCATAAAAAGGCACGTTCACCTATAGCTAGAATATTCAAACGTTCCAACGGAATTACATCAGAAATACGAAACAAAATCTAACTGAGGTATACAAGATGTTAAACGGTATTGACAAAGTAGTCAGTGCGGATACTCCCTCTTGTGCGGCAATCTAGAACGAGAGGTCATAGTTTTAGGTAAGGGGTATCGGATTTAAAACACAGATGAGGAAAAATTACTTCTCTCAAAGGTTTGTGAATCTGTGGAATTCACTGCACCAGAGTGCGGAGGATGCTGGGACAGTGAGTAATTTTAGGAGGAGATAGACAGATTTTAAATCAGTGCGTTGAAGGGTTATGGGGAACGGGCAGGAAAGTGGAGTTGAGGCCAAGAGGAGATCGGACAGGATCGTATTGAATGGCGAAGCGGGCTCAGGGGCTGAATGGCCGACTCCTGCTCCTAGTTCTTATGTAAAAGGGTAGTTATTCAGATTGGCAGAAATTTGGGTTCCACAAGGATCCTCTGCTGCTAAACACATTTTCAAATTTGTAGTTGACACCAAATTTGAGGGAGTAGTCAATACTGATGAGGACTGAAACAATTAAGGGGACATTAATCAGCAAATCA
Organism: Scyliorhinus torazame; assembly: GCF_047496885.1. Lineage (NCBI taxonomy): Eukaryota > Metazoa > Chordata > Chondrichthyes > Carcharhiniformes > Scyliorhinidae > Scyliorhinus > Scyliorhinus torazame. The sequence continues at coordinate 323,458,258 of NC_092711.1, forward strand.
TAGAATCCCGCAGTGCCGAAGGATGTCATTTGGCCCATTGAGTTTTCCCGACCCTCTGAAAGAGCACCCTACCCAGACGCACTCCCCTGTAAACCGTTAACCCCACCCAACCTTTGGACACTAAGGGGCAATTGATCATGGCCAATCCACCTCACCACCTCATCTTTGGACTGTGGGACGAAACCAGAGCACCCGGAGGAAATTTGATTGGCAATTCATAGCATCCAGATATTATCATGAAGTTGAATAATTTCAGATCAAAACCTTTCCATTCATTCATGGGATCTGTTCGTTAGTAGGAAGACCATCATTTATTGCCCACCCCTAATTATTCTTGAGAAAGTGGTAGCGAGTCGCCTTCTTGTACACCAGCAAGTAGTTGCTCACTAGTCAGACTGGGTGAGGAAAGATTCAGAATCACCAAGGAGGTCATTCGGCCCATCGAATCTACACCGACCCTCCGAAACCTAGGTCAACATCCCCCATCCTAGCCCCGTAACCCTGCACATTAATCATGGGCAATCCACCTAACCTGCACACTTTTGGACTGTGGAGGAAACCAGAGCACCCGGAGGAAACCCACACAGACACGGGGAGAATGTGCGGACTCCGCACAGATAGTCACCCGAGGCCGGAATCGAACCTGGGTCTCTGGCGCGGTGAGGCAGCAGTGCCAACTACTGTGCCGCCTAAGGCACGTTAGTAGAACAAATGGGTCTTTACCACAATCTGCGGGTTGCCTGATCATCACTACTGATACCGGATTTTAATTTCACACTCAATACACATTTCCCAACTGCCATGGTTCGATTTGAACTCAAATTGCTGGATTATTCATCCAGGTTTCAGGAATACTAGCCCAGCAACATAGCCACTATGCTACCCTGTTCCCATCGTTTCCAGACGCAAACTGTTGACCATTCTGTGATCTTCATTTACACCTCCTTTAAAAATATTTTGTTTCTTTACTTTTCCATTGCCATCTCCTTTTGCCTTTCATCATTATCTCTTTTAGTATTGCATCTCTCCTGCCTTTCACGCTATCACAGAATTTCCAGCCCTCCCACGTTCCCTGCCTCTTCAATTGCTTGAAGCCCAATACACATTATTCCAGTACTGATGAAAGTTCTTCAACCGGAAATGTCGACTCTGCTGCTCTGTCCACAGACCCAAGTACTTACAGCAAAAATTGTTTTTATTGCAGGAAAATAGAGTTTTATTTATGCTTTGGATGTTGGTGTCACTTGCATGTTTCCCGACTCTACCACCCTTTCAAGCAGAGGGTTCCAGATTCCCACCAACCTCTGGATGAAAAGGTCTTTTCTGAAAGCCACTCTAAATTTCCTGCCCCTGACCATAAATCTATGCTTCCTGGTTATTGATCCCTCTACAAAGAGGAAAAGCTTCTTCCTATGTACCTTATTTATGTCCCTCATAATTTTGTACACCTCACTCGGGTAGCCCCCCCACCCCCCCCAGCATTCTCTGCTCTACAGGAACCAACTCCAGCCGAGCTTGCTTCTCTTCATAGCTCCAGCCCAGGCAACATCCTCTGCAGTCTCTACTGAAACCACATCCTTCCTAATGTAACAGCCAGAACTGCATACAGTACCCCAGCTGTGGCCTAACCAACGTTTTATACAGCTCCATCATAACCTCCCAGGTCTTCTATTCTATGCCTCGGCTAATAAAGGCAAGTTTCCCTTATGGCTTCTTAACAACCTTATCTACCTATCCTGCTGCCTTCAGGGATCTTTGGACATGCACCCAAAGATTGCTCTGGTCCTCTGTGCTTCCGAGCACCATACCGTTCATTGCATCTTTCCTTGCCTGGTTAGTCCTCCCAAGTTGCATCTCCTCACACTTAAATTCCATTCGTCACAGTCTTGCCCATCTGACCAGCCCGTCTACATTATCCTGTCATCTAACTAAGGCTTTCCTCCTCTCTATTTACCACCAATTTCCATGTCCTCTCTGAACTTACTGATTATACCTCCCATATTCACATTAGGGTGGCACAGTAGCACAGTGATTAGCACTGTTGCATCACGGCGGCGGGATCCCGGATTCGATTCCCGTATTGGGTCACTGACTGTGAGGAGTCTGCATGTTCTCCCAGTGTCTGCGTGGGTTTCCTCCGGATGCTCCGGTTTCCTTCCACAAGCCGCGAAAGACGTGCTCCCTTAGGTGAATTGGACATTCTGAATTCTCCCTCTGTGTACCCAAACTGGCACCGGAGTGTGGCGACTAGGGGCTTTTCACAGCAACTTCATTGCGGTGTTAATGTAAGCCTACTTGTGACAATAAAGATTATTACAATAATGTATACTACAAACAGCAAGGGCCCCAGCAGCAATGTCTACATACACCCCTGGACACAGGGTTCCAGTCACAAAGATGATCTTTGACCATCACCCTCTACCTCCTACCACTAAGCCAATTTTGGATCCAAATTGTCCTGGATCCGCCGGGTTCTGATGATCTTAAGCTGTCTCACATGGGGCCCTTTGCCAAAAGCCTTACTGAAGTCCATGTAGGCTACATCAACTGCACTGCCCTCATCTACAGGTCTATTCATCTCCTCGAAAAATTCAATCAAATTTGTTAGACATGATCTCCCCTGAAAAAGTCATGCTGACGATGCTGGACTAATCTTTGCCTCTCTAAGTGCAGATTAATTCTGTCCCACAGAATATTTTCCAATAATTACCCTACCATTGATATCGGACTCTCAGTCCTGTAATTATCTGGTCTTTCCCGACTTCTCATCTTGAACAATGGTACAAATAACCTGCTGCTTAACGCTCAGTTTGGCTTCTGCCAGGGTCGCTCAGCTCGTGTCCTCATTACAGCCTTGGTTCAAACATGGATAAAATAGCTGAATTCCAGAGCTGAGGTGAGAGTGGCTGCCCTTGACATCATGGCAGCATTTGACAGAGTGCGGCATAAGACACAGGAGAAGTTAGCCATTCGGCTATCAAATCTGCTCCGCCATTGAATCATGGCTGATATGTTTCTCATCCCCATTCTCCTGCCTTCTCCCTATAACCCCTGATCCCCTTATTAATCAAGAACCTATCTATTTCGGTCTTAAAGACACTCAGTGATTTGGCTTCCACAGCCTTCTGCAGCAAAGAGTTCCACAGATTCACCACCCTCTGGCTGACAAAATTCCTCCTCTCAGTTTTAAAGAATCGCTCCTTCTGTCTGAGGCTGTGGCCACGTTTTCTAGTTTTTCCGACTCTCCACGCCCACTCTATCCAGGCCTCTCATTGTCCTGTAAGTTTCAATAAAATCCCCCTCATCCTTCTAAACTCCAACGAACACAGACCCGGAGTCCTCAACCACTACTCATACGAAAAGTTCTTCATTCCAGGGATCATTCTTGTGAACCTCCTCTGGACCCTTTCCAAGGCCAGCACATCCTTCCTCAGATACGTGGCCCAAAACTGCTCACAATACTCCAAACAGGGTCTGACCAGAGCCTTATACAGCCTCAGAAGTAAGGGGCTGGTTTAGCACAGTGGGCTAAATAGCTGGCTTGGCAATGCAGAACAATGCCAGCAGCGTGGGTTCAATTCCCGTACCAGCCTTATCGAACAGGCGCCGGAATGCAGCGACTAGGGACAGTAACTTCATTGAAGCCTACTTGTGACAATAAGTGATTATTATTATATTATTATTATAAGTACATCCTTGCTCTTGTATTTTAACCATCTCGACATGAACGCTAACATTGCATTTGCCTTCTTAACAGCCGACTGAACCTGCACGTTAACCTTAAGAGAATCGTGAACAAGGACTCCCAAGTCCCTTTGTCCTTCTGAATTCCTAAGCATATCCCCATTTAGAAAATAGTCTATGCCTCCATTTCTCCTACCAAAGTGAATAATGTCACACTTTTCCACATTGCATTCCATCTTCCACTTCATTGCCCACTCTCCTAGCCTGTCCAAATTCTTCTGCAGCCCCCCTGCTTCCTCAATACTATCTGTCCCTCTGCATACCATTGTATCATCTGCAAAATTAGCAACTGTGTCTTCAGTTCCTTTTTCCAGATCATTAATTAGATTATAAAACATTGTGGATCCAAAACCGACCCCTCAGGCACACCACTAGTCACCGGCTACCATTCTGAAAATGACCCCATTATCCCCACTCTCTGCCTTCTGCCAGTCAGCCAGTCCTCTATCCATGCCAGGATCTTACCATTAACACCATGGGCTCTTAACTTATTTAACAGCCTTCTATGTGGCACCTTGGCAAAGGCATTCTGGAAATCTAAATAGATCAGGTCCATTGGTTCTCCTTTGTCTAATTTCCTTGTTAATTCAAGGAACTCTTAACAGATTTGCCACACAACTCCCCTTGATGAAGCAATGCTAACTCAGTCCTATTTTATCATGCATTTCCAAGTACTCTGCAATCTCACCTTCAATAATGGACTCTAAAATCTTACGAATGACCAAAGTCAGGCTAACCTGCCTGTAATCTCCCATCTTCTACCTCCCTCTCTTCTTAAACAAGGGTGTTGCATTACTTAGAACCACCAACCAGTGGAAATAGTTTATCTTTGTCTACCCTGTCTTTCCCTGTTAATATCTTGAATACTTCAAACAGATCACCCCATATCCTTCTAAATTCAAGCAAATTGGTCTAATTTGAGTAATCTCTCCCGTAGCTCAACCCCTGTAATCGGGCATTATTTTTGTAAACCTACGTTGCACACCCTCCAAAATCAAAATATCCTTCGTAATGTGTGGTGCCCAGAACTGTTCACCTCAAGTGGGGACTAACCAGGGTTTTGTATACCTGCAACATAACCCGTGTCTTTATAGTCCAATCCTCTAGATATAAAGGCTAGCATTCTATTAGCCTTTCAGATTATTTTCTGTACTTGTTTGTGACATTTTAAGGACCTATGTACCTAAAGCCCCAAGTCTCTTTGGACTGTTCCCTCTTTGAACTAACATCTTTCTATTTAGACAGTATTCTGCTCTATCCTTTATTGGAATTTCTGGAATCTCCTCCTTAAACCTCATTACTTCTCTCCTTCTGCACGAAGCTCGCTATAACGTCCCTCTTTGGCCAAGCTCTTGGTCATCTGTCCCAATATCTCATGTGGCTTGGTGTCAAACACTCCTTAGGACATTATAACTGCTGGAAGTGCAACATAAATGTAAGTTGCTGGCAGTTTAAGAGGGCACATCAGAGGAGGGTTAACCAAGTTGATGTAGGACTTTTTTTAAAAACTCGTTCATGGGATGTGGGCTGTGCCAGCATGTGTTGCCCATGCCTAATTGCCCTTAAGGGGCAGTTAAGAGTCAATCACATTGCTGTGAGTCTGGAGTCACATGTAGGCCAGACCAGGTGAGGATGGCAGATTTCCTTCCCGACCGGACATAAGTGAACCGGATGGGTTTTTTTCCAACAATGGTTTCATGGTCATCATTAGACTTTTAATTCCAGGTTTTATTGAATTCAAATTTCACAATCCGCAGTGGCAGGATTTGAACATCGATTCCCAAAGCATTACTCTGGGTGTCTGGTTTACTACCACTGCGTCACCGCCTCCCTGAAGTCACAAAAAGGCCAGTTTGTGTAAGGATGGCAGTTTTCTTTCCCTAAAGGGATATCAGTGAACCAGCTGGGGTTTCAGGGAATCCAACAGCTTCATAATCATTTTTACTGAGACCAGCTTTTATTTTCCAGGATCTATAAAATAAGCTCAATTCAAATTACCGAACTGTTAGGTTGGGATTGAAGGCAAGTGACTCGTTACTTTGCTGCAGAAATTAGTCCGTTCCAGGATTTCAAAACCTTTAAACAATTTCTATTCCCGGTACGGACTGATTTGGAAACGGATTCCAGTGACACAATATGAAAGACTACATGTGTACAAAACTAACCTGAAAAATGAAGGCTTCGCCCAAATTCAACTGTGAGGTGCAGCATAAGTGCCAGAAAACACATTCTTATTCAGGAATAAATTAATGAATGGATCATTGGGCATGCTTTAGGAAGCCACATACATCAACATCCATCTAAGTCATAACATATTCCGATGTGTGCCAAGTGCATGCTTCACCCAAAACGAATCAAAGATGGACTTTAATCCTACAGGATGCAACAAACGCTCAAATGTGGATTAGCTCAGTTGGCTGGACAGCTGGTTTCTGATGGCCAGCAGAGCAAGGCCAGCAGCGCGGGTTCAATTCCTGTGCCGGCTGAGGTTATTGACAAAGGCCTCGGCTTCTCAACCTTGCCCCTCGCCTGAGGTGTGGTGACCCTCGGGTTAAATCACCACCAGTCAGCTCTCCCCCTCAAAGAGGAAAGCAGCCTGTGGTCATCTGGGACTATTGCGACTTTACTTACTTATACAATCTGACACAAGGCAAAAGTTCACATTTATAAATATCAGGAGTGAAATTCCAGCGTTGCCGGTCACAAGGGAACTTTTCAAATTTGCTTTTGATGGTCGCAGAATGCCAGCACACCATACAGCTCCCTTCTGTCATCCTAATGTAACTAACATACAGAGCCCTGTTGGTTTCTGTCAGAAAGCAATGTGGGAGGCAACAGATTACATTCTGGGATCCATCATTTAGTGAATTTGATACATGGCATGTGATGGGTGCAGCTTAGGAGCAACAGGTGACTTTGAACCTGTGGTTCCCAAATCTTCCCACCACTGGGGGGTTTTCCTCACCTCATGTCCGGGTCTGCTCGAGACTCACTGATCGAGACTCACTGATCGAGACTGATCACTGTGATTACTCAACAACTCCGTTATGGTCGGATTGAGCGACTACCAGGATGGTGGAGGGGGAATTAGATGGACCCTTTTTGTCATCCACCAATTTCCCCCCGTTTTTTCATCTACTAACTCCGATGTCCCTCTTGCACAATAATAGGTCCCTTAATTCCTGAAGTCTTCAAAAGAACACATCCTATTTCTTAGAGGCAAGGAGATCATGCTTTTCCTTCACATCAGATTTTAAATTGTAATAAGCTTAGTAAAAAGATAAATTTCATGAATTTTTCATTCATTCTTTCAGATTTAAAAAGTAATTTGCAGCTGGAATATATTTTAAACATTCTTTTTTCTGGTGTTTGCAAACTGTTGATTGGGAAACAGCTTTAACTCCATACCTGCATATATAATAATTTTCATTTCTAAACGAATCATGCTTATCAACTGGCTATCATTTGAAGTTCACAAGTTGCCACAACAGCAGTAACCAGGGCTTCAGATACATCTATTATTCTCCATGGCAATTAAAATTATTTACCAACAATGCACAATGAAGTTTCCGAATCAAATGCCCATTGATGTCCTTTGAAGTTTGCCCCTCCAAGCTATAAAACCACTATTTAACACAATGATGGAGAAAGAATGACACAGCTTTATCTTTCAAAGGTTTCTTCCTGATTTAGACCAGAAGACATAGGAGCAGAATTAATAATAACACTCGGCCCATTGAGTCTGCTCCGCCATTCAATCATGGCTGATATTTTCTCATCCCCATTCTCCTGCCTTCTCCCCATAACCCCTGATCCGCCTATTAATCAAGAACCTATCTATCTCAGTCTTAAAGACACTCAGTGATTTGGCCTCCACAGCCTTCTGCGGCAAAGAGTTCCACAGATTCACCACCCTCTGGCTGAAGAAATTCCTCCTCATCTGTTTTAAAGGATCGTCCCTTTAGTCTGAGATTGTGTCCTCTGCTTCTCGTTTTTCCTGCAAGTGGAAACATCCTCTCCACGTCCACTCTATCCAGGCCTCGCAGTATCCTGTAAGTTTCAATAAGATCCCCCCTCATCCTTCTAAACTCCAACGAGTACAGACCCAGTGTCCTCAACCGTTCCTCATACGACAAGCTCTTCATTCCGGGGATCATTCTTGTGAACCTCCTCTGGACCCTTTCCAAGACCAGCACATCCTTCCTTAGATACGGGGCCCAAAACTGCTCACAATATTCCAAATGGGGTCTGACCAGAGCCTTATACAGCCTTAGAAGTACATCCCTGGGCTTGTGTTCTAGCCCTCTCGACATGAATGCTAACATTGCATTTGCCTTCTTAACTGCCAACTGAACCTGCACATTAACCTTAAGAGAATCGTGAACAAGGACTCCCAAGTCCCTTTGTGCTTCTGATTTCCTAAGCATTTCCCCATTTAGAAAATAGTTAGGCCTAAATTCCTCCTTCCAAAGTGCATAACCTCACACTTTTCCACATTGTATTTCACCTGCCACTTCACTGCCCACTCTCCTAGCCTGTCCAAATCCTTCTGCAGCCCCCTTGCTTCCTCAATACTACCTGTCCTTCTCCAGCTTTGTATCATCTGCAAACTTAGCAACAGTGCCTTCAGTTCCTTCTTCCAGATCATTAATGTATATTGTGAAAAGTTGTGGTCCCAGCACCGACCCCCGAGACACACCACTAGTCACCGGCTGCCATCCTGACATTTAACAGAGAAAATAGGAGGAGGCCATTCGGCCCATTCAACCCACTCTGCCATTCAGTATAATGGCTGATTCTCTATTGCAACATTCCTGGCAGCACTCTCCAAATAACAATTCACAGTGTAACAAGAAATTTCCTCATGTTGCCTCTGTTTTTTTTTTTTTGAAAATCACCTCAAATCTGTGGCTCTCTGGTTATTGACATTTCTACAACTTGACAGAATCGTTACGCCATTCATCCTTTTCCTGCCTTTTCCCCGTACTCCTGCCCATTCTATTCAAATAATCATCTAATGCCCTCTTGAATGCCTTGGTTGAACCTGCCTCCACTGCACTTCCAGGCTGTGCGCTCCAGACCCCAACCACTCGCTGTTTCTTACATCACATTTGCTTCTTTTGCAAATCACTTTAAATTTGTGTCACAGTAGCACAGTGGTTAACACAGTTGCCTTACAGCTCCAGGGTCCCAGGTTCGATTCCCGACTTGGATCACTGTCTGTGTGGAGTCTGCTCTTTCTCCCCGTGTGTGTGTGGGTTTCCTCCGGGTGCTCCGGTTTCCTCCCACAGTCCAAAGATGTGCAGGTTAGGTGGATTGGCTATGCTAAATTGCCCTTAGTGTCCAAAAAAGGTTAGGGGGTTACCAGGATATGGTGAAGGCGTGGGTTAAGTAGGATGGCCCTTTCCAAGGGTCGGTGCAGACCCGATGGGCCAAATGGCCTCCTTCTGCAGTGTACATTCTATGATTCTCTCTCATTCTTGATCCTTTTAGGAGCAGGAAATTTCTCCCCATCTACTGTGTAGCCCCCTCGCGATTTTGAACATCTCGATCAAATCTCCTCTTAACCTTCTTCTCACCAAGGAGAACAGTCCCAACCTCTCCAATCTATCCTCATAACTGAAGTTTCTCATCCCTGGAACCATTCTTGTAAACCTCTTCCGCACTCTCTACAATGCTTTCACATCCTTCCTATATTGTGGCGCCCAGAGCTGTTCACAATATTCCAGCGGAGGCTCAACTTGAAACAGTTTCTATCAAAACTCTTCATGATATTGAACACTTCCATCAAATCTTCCCTTCACCGTTTCTGCTGGAAGGAAAGAAATGTCAGCTTTGCCGGCCTCTCAATTGTAGCAAATGTCTTGTGCATGCTATGTTGTCCTCAATGCTCCAGCTGGGGCCCAACCAGTGTTTATAAAGGTTTATAGAGTAACATCCTTGTTGTTGTATTCTATTTCTCTATAATATAAAGCCAAGGATCTTACATGCATTTTAACATCCTTAAATTTCAAATCATCTTCAAACTTTGTGTACATGGGTCCACAGATGTCTCTCTGTTCCTGCACCTCCTTTAAAATGATACCATTTTGTTTATTCTGCCTCTCTTCATTCTTTCTACCAAAATATGTCATTTCATATTTCTCTGCATTAAATTATGTCTCCTGTGTCAGTCCATTTCACCAGTCTAGCTATATCCTCCTGAGATTTATCATCTTCCTTGCGGTTCCCTTTTATTTCGGAGGTCTGTATTTTCTGCTGACTTTGAAACAATGCCCTGTATACCCAAGTAATTATTACATATCAACACAGCAGTGGCTAGTACTGGGCTCTGGGGGTAAACCACTCCTAGTCTCGAAAACAACCAACCACTCTGTCACTCAGCCAATTTTGCATCCTTGTTGCCACTGTTCCTTTAATCCATGGACTTTAATTTTACAAAGTCTAGTACCTGGTACTTCATCAAATGACATTTGAATGTCCGTATTCATAATATCAACTGCATCACCCTCATCAGCTGTTACTTCAAAAAACTCAATCAAGTTAGTCAAACACTTTGTCTTTTAATAATAATAATCTCGGTTAGTATCACAAGTAGGCTTACATTAACACTGCAATGATGTTACTGTGAAAAGCCCCTAGTCACCACATTCCGGCTCCTATTCGGGTACACAGAGGGAGAATTCAGAATATCCAATTCACCTAACCCGCACATCTTTCGGGTCTTGTGGGAGGAAACCGGAGCACCTGGAGGAAACCCACGCAGACACACAGGGAGAACGTGCAAACTCCCCATAGACAGTGACCCAAGCCGGGAATCGAACCTGGGTCCCTGGCGCTGTGAAGCAACAGTGCTAACCACTGTGCTACCATGCCACTCTTTAACAAATCTACACTTTAATTTATTAGCCCTTACTTTCCAAAATGCCAATTAATTTTTTACCAAGTTGTCGCTAAAGCTTGCTCCACCTCCAACGAGCTTGTACTCAACAGATTTATCCTTCTCTACTTTTCTTAAATAAAGCGTAGTATTTGCAACCCTCTGCTGGTATCACCTCCATACCCAACGAGGAGAATTGGAAGATTACACCCAGAGCCTCTACAAATTACTACCCTTACTTCCCTCGGATACATTTCACCCGGACTGGGTAACGTTGCGACTTGGACAGCCAATCTTCTATATACCTCTATCTCTTTTCATCCTACCCCACCATCACTACAATTTGTGCCTTTATTGCTGTCACTGGGATGTCTCCAAGGGAAGAATATCCTCCCTCCGATTTATATAACAGCAGAGTAATTCCATGAGATTATAATCTATAGCTCTTGTGATGAAACAGCGAGGCAGAAAAACGTTAAACTTAAAAGATCAGATAATTGAGAATGAGGACAAGCTTGACCCTTGAATCACACTCCATCCAGTGTCCCTGCAAGGCTAGTCTTTCATGGACTCTTCTCTCTCTCTTTCCCCCCCCCCCCCCCCCCCCCCACCCAACCTATTGATTCCCTACTTCAGGGCAACTAAATCCCTTCGCCTATCTTTGATGAAAAGTATCAAGCAGCGTTATTGATCTCTTTGTACCGCCTAATCAGATTTTGTATGGAAATTGGGATCATCAAACCCCTGGGAGAGAAAAAGCACGTCTCATGTGCAAGCTGGCTGGAGGTAGTGAATGGGTTTGTGCTTTTCCGTCCTCGTGCTCTCATCTGTCCAACTCACATGATTCAAACTTATCTTTCATTATGTTTGAAGATCTGTATAATTTTAACCCCAATATGCTATAACCAGCAGGAAAAACTCAAAATAGGTTAAATTCAAATAGGCAAGAGAATTGGGAAAATATATAAACAGCAATTCAGAGGAAAGACACAGGACAGGGCAAAGGAAAGAAGGCAGACAGAGTTAATGGGTCCATCGTATTTCTATTTTAAAATAAGTTGTCAGTATGTTTCAGTAGTTTAAAGTCAGCCACTCGGTGGCATGGCTCTTTAATATTTAGGTGAATTTTTTCTCAAGATTTTAAATTTTAGCTTAGTTGGAATTTCTTCCAACCTTCTGACACCCATTAGTTAAGCAGCGTACCCAATTACAGCATTAGTACAACAAAGGTATTAACAATGGTGCACATTTTACGTATTTGGCAATTCTAACTAATCATCCGCTCCAGATACTGATCTTTTATTTAAGGAATTCATGGTAACTTTAATTATTTTCCATTCTTCAAAGTGAGGAGTGCGAGCGCTGGGAACAGAACACCTTTCCATTCTGGATACTAAGTGTTGGCATGTCAAGTGCAGTATTAAAGTGTAGCTTCAATGATATGCTTTAACCCCATACAGAGACAACAGTCACTACTGCACAAAACACAGCATTTCCATTTGCCCACAGAATTGACTTTTCTAGCCTCTCTCATGCTTGGTCTGCAGTTGTGCTTAATTATGTGCAGTAGTGTGTTGCAAACACAGTGGACATCATGCTGTGGGTTGGATCCAAAAGCTCATTTTGCAACAAACCTGAACCAAGAAAGACAGCATTGCGCCAAACATCACTCAAGAAACTAACAGACTTGCAATGATGCAGCACCTCACTGTCAATAAAGAATTCTCAATTACAGTCAACCTTGTGATGCAGAAATCGGCTAGTCCGGGCTGCATTTGAATATAGATCTCAACAAAGAATAGGGCCAATCCATTTTGCCAAACCAGCAATGGTTCCTCTTAAGCCACAATGAAAATGCTCCGATTTGTTATCACAACCCACAAAGAGTGATTATCTTCACAGACACTGATGCAGCCTCCATCCTCTCCAAACTCGCCATAGTCTGCTTGAATATCCCACCATAGCCCATTCCGTTATACAGTGGTTACAGCGTACTTGCATTTTGCTGCATTCTCCATTTCTTTTATTCCTTCAGGCATGTGGACGTCACTGGCTAGGCCAGCATTTATTGCCCATTCTTGGTTCTCCTCGAGGGGTGGTTGCGAGCCACCTTCTTGAACAGCTGCAGTGGTTTCAGAGCTCTGAAGTCATACGGACTCAAAACATTAACTCCATTTCTCTCTCCACAGATGTTGTCAGACCTCCTGGTTTTTCTGGCATTTTCTGTTCTTATTTCAGTTTTCCAGCATCTACAGTAATTTCCTTTTATTTAATCATCAGCCTTGCAGATGCACTACAGTCACTCCAACCACCACTCGTGTTCTGCGACCCAGAGCTCAAGTTTCTGCAGTCGGTGACACTTCCTGCAAAGGCAGACATCGAGAGTAAATTGTGCCTGTACAATTTCCCACCGGACATGGGCTGCTTCAGTATCCAAGTTATCACAAATGGTGCTGAACATTCTGCAATCATCAGCGGACAACTCCACTTCTGACCTTATGTTGGGGGAAGTCATTGATAAAGCAGCTGATGATCGGGCCTCGCACACAACCTGGAGGAACTCCTGCAACAATGACCTGGGACTGAGATGAGTGATCCCAAACAACCACAATCGTCTTTCTTTATGTTCGGTATGGCTCCAACCAGTGGAGAACTTTGCTCAGCCAGTAAATTGTGATGACTATTATTTTCCCCTGAAATCTCCTGACTTCGTTGAAAATGCTTTAATGAAATTTGGTGATTACATAAACTGATCTTGGCTTCCCCTCACAGTAACGGATTATTCACTTTGTTGGAGCAAAAAAAGAGCAGCATTGTGAACATTCGTATGAGAAATCTGATGTGCATACAATGTTAAAAATAGGCAGAAAATGATCGTTCACTCAAAGCTGCTTCATTTTAATAGCACAAGAGCATCTATAATTACAACTCCGTATGTCAAGTATAACAACAGATGTTCACTTAAGAAATAAATTTGAAGTATATATGGCTAATATAAAAGCAATCACAAATTTATTTTCATAAAAATTAGTGTTACTGATTAACTTTGTAATATTCACGTGCCTGGGTTTAACTGTGCTTCATTAAGACACCCGTCAAGAGACGAAAGCACAAGTGAAGTAGTTTCAGCATCAGAATTCAAATTACAGTGGCCATGGTTACGGAATGCAAAATTTAATATAATTTCAAACTCAGCAGCCTCCTTTTAGTATTTCTTAATCAGGCGTCTTCAAGCGAGATTTTTTTTTTTTTTTTGGCTGCTTAATTAAGTATTTCATTTATTAAATGTTCAAAGATTGCCAAATGGACATACACTTACAACAATCCCCCACCGATTAAAAACAAGGATTAATTTATTTAAAAAGCATGACGAGAAACTAAAGCAACCTTTGTTTTAAAGATTAATATTTTGGAACGCCTGAAATTCCTAACGTCGTCTTCAGAAGCCAAATCATTAAGATGAAGGTTTGCTGGGCTCACTGGCATGTCGTTTCCTCGCTATCTCTTGAGGCAGCATACAGTTTATCTTGCCACTCTCAGGACTCCGACAGGGTTGTCATTACTGGATGGTTCGGAGTTTTCCCAAAGTAAAAACTGATCCACCATTGGCCCGCTGTAGACTTTGATAACCCTGGATGGTGTGGTTGGTGTAGAATCACTTCTCCAACGTGCTTAGAGCTACTACATGAAGTATTACTGGAAGCAGAACCAAGGCACCTCCTGGAATAGTCATGAGTTGCTGCAAGGGAGCCAGTTGAAGGAATGGATGCCATTGCAATTTTTCAAACTATTATCTGGATGTCAACCCTTTCAACACCAAACAGGAACCCAAGCGTGGTGACTGAAGAAAGTAAATGCGAGGCCACAGGGCCCATTTGAAACAAGCAAAGCGGCACAAAACACTCTTGAGAAGCACCCCCCAAAACAAACACCAACCGCTCCAGAGAAGATTCACCTCTTCAAGCGAGATTTTTGATAGACAACGTAGTTACGGGTTATAAGGGGCGGATAGGAAAGTAGATTTGAGACCACAATCAGATCAGCCGCGATCTTTACAAATGGCGGAGCAGGCTCGAGGGTGAGATGGCCTACTCCTGCTCCCAAATCCTACCAGAATTAGCTTTTCACAACTAAATAAAGTAATTTGGCAGTTTAGAATCTGGGTATTGCTGAAAAGGGAGACATGCCAAAGCTTGTCGTCATTCACTCATCAGGGACACTTTGCAAGAATACTCGTCTAAGGCGAAAACAACCTACAATGCAGGAGAAGAGAATGCCTGCTGGTTGGCAGGTGGACTCTGATTGGTACAGGCGTTGCCATGGAGAATACACCAGTTTGTGATCTTACAATGTGAAGGCAGCAGTCTGACAAAGTGCAGCAGGACAGAAACTGCTCACAATTGAAATTGCATCAGTAAATACTTAACAATTCCAAGTGCCAGAATATCTGTGACATCCAATGGGCTTAAAACAATGTAATCCTTAAATGACCCAAACAGGCGAAGAGCAGTTAGCATTTAGTGGATCTCAAAAACACAATGCAACTATACTTGGAGCCTTAATGGCAGAATTGTTACAGCACAGAAAGAGGCAATTTGGCCCACTGTGTCTGCACCGGCTCTCCTAATAAGCAATTCACCTCATGCCATTCCCCTGTCTTGTCCACATAAACCTGCACGTTTCTCCTTTCCATTTAACAGTCTAATTCTTTATAATGCCTCAATTGAACCAGCCACCAACACCACCACACTCCGGTTTAGTGAATCAAACCTGCACTTTAAACCTGTACTCATCCCAGTTCTTTAGCAGAGCAAAACATTGTGTATCACTTGGTGTTAAGACCATCCTTATAGAACAGCCAATGCAATGATTGCCATGGGCAACTTTACCTGAGATTTGACAGCATTGTACAATCCTGTAATCTGCTCCCAGCTATCTAAAAACAAATCTTGTACTCAGTGAAGATAGCACAACAGACCAGGTTTCCAGCCATAGTTCGTTGCTCAGAGCTCTGCTGCATTTGCTCCCCTGCTTGTCTGCTCTGTATTTAAATTCCGCTCAAAAGAAACAGTGAATCGTGCTGAAGTTGTTTTCAACCCATCCGCGAAATAATAAAGCCTTAACAAACTGTTTCAAAGCTTTCCTTGCAAGGAAAAGCCGAATGATCCTTGTTAAAACCCTGACTTTGGTTCAAGCACACTCTTTCATTTCACTGTATGAACTCTTAGGGATTCAAATCACGAGGAGCTGATTATAAGTCACGCAGAAGGACTCCAAGCCCAGCTGCCACATGCTTCTTGAAGCTCACAATTTCCTCACAGTGGTGGGTGCTGCAGCAATCACCCAAGTACAAATAATATATATCCATAATAGACCACAACCCCATTATGACAAAAGGAATCACTCATGCAGCAATATAGAAGAGAACGAAATACTAATTTAGAAAGATTAGTCCCTGTCAGAAAAAGGACTGCATTATATATTGCTTTAAACAACAAACCTGTCACAGTAATACCTGGTTAATGACTGCCATGTTAAAATACTGATGTTTATATGGAATTTGATTTTAAAGAATGCACATAAAGAAAATTCTGTAAAATGCTTTCCTTTCTGCATTATTCTAATTTATATGGAGTCAGTGGGTTCCAACCTGCCATAGTCTCTCAATTTATTATTTATTTTGAAATATAATTGATGTTGTGTCTCACGGGCAAAGAATGTGCATCAGATAAACAAATCTTTGGGGTTTTCAGGATTTTGCACTGTGGTGAATTTCTGTCCAAGTGACCAAGAGGAACAAAACGTCTACATCTCGTTTTGCTGCCAGATTGTTTCCTCATTAAACTGATCAATCGCAGCCAAACTCCGGTCAGTTCAGCATTTTACATTAGGACAGGAAATATTACCATGCCTACTTTGACCAATTGGAAAAGCTAAATTGAAACTCAGGTGTTTATATGCATTAAATCAAGCAGAACTACTTGGCATGGGAATGCCAGTCTGAACTGCATGAAATAATGCATTGCTACTTGCTCATTCATCACCACAAACAGAGCAAGAGGACAGCTGTGGTTTATACAGAGAGTAGTGTGGTAGTGTTGTGGTTATACTACCAGACAATATCTGGATCATTAACCAGGGAACACAAATTCAAATCCCACCATGGCATTTTGAGAATCAGAATCCAGTTGTTAAATGTGTGAATAAAACTCTGGTACCAGTAAAAGTGAGCTTGAAGCGGTCTGATTGTTGTAAAAACCTGTCTGGTTCACCCACTTCCTTTCAAGGAGGAAGCCTGTCCGGCCTGTGTTTGACCCTAAACTACCCTCCCTCCAAGTAGTCTGCAAGAGTGCAAGAAAGTAGCCCACTACCATCTTCTCAAAGCAGTTAGAGCATAGAACAGACAGTGCAGGAGGCCAGTCGGCCCATCGAGTCTGCACTGACCCACCTAAGCCCTCACTTCCACCCTATCCCCGTAACCCAATAACCCCTCCTAACCTTTTTGGTCACTAAGGGCAATTTATCATGGCCAATCCACCTAACCTGCACATCTTTGGACTGTGGGAGGAAACCGGAGCACCCGGAGGAAACCCACGCAGACACGGGGAGAATGTGCAGATTCCGCACAGACAGTGACCCAGCCGGGAATCGAACCTGGGACCCTAGCGCTGTGAAGCGACAGTGCTATCAACTTGCGCTACCGTGCTGCCCTCTGGCCTGAGTAATAAATTTAGGTAAATAAAGTTAGGCAGGAGTAATAAATGCCACGTCAGCAACACCCACATCCTAGCAACAAATTTTGAAATGCGTGATTAACCACCACCAGCAAAAGTACTCTGCAGAACGTTGAACAGCTGAAAGCATTTCGGCACTACTTATGAATCCTTTGGGTCATATTTATCACTAATCAGCTTTATTTGAAAAGCAAAAATGCATTTCACCTGGGAGAAGGCCAGAGAGCAGGAAGTAGGTAGATAAATATCACACATAATAAATTTTCATTCTACCTGTAAAGAGAAAAAAGATCAGGACCATGATGAGCGTGTATCCAAAGTAGAGTATTGTGCTGGCGGACCCCGAGATCTGAAGCTTGGAGAAGAAGTAATGAACAGCATACACGAAGAAGTAAACAGCAGTAAAACCACTCGTGAGGAACGATCTCCACCACCAGTGGTAATCCTATAAAGCAATGAAATAGTATAACATTAGTTAAACAGGATCTGCTCAAAGAAAACTGAATGCTGCACAATGTCAGAGCAATGAAACACATTTAACCTGTGCAGATTAAAAAGTCAATGCGTGGGATTTTGACCTTTGGATCGGGACCCTGACAGTCAGGGTCAAATTAGGGTCCCTATCCCGCATTGTGTGGGGAAAACAAGTCAACCGGCAGTGATTTTCCCTGAATTGGCCAATTAGTGGTCAAAGGGTGGGCTAACGTCCAATTGACCAGGCTCTCGAAGGTGGAGGGCCAAAGGAAGGTTGAAGCAGCGGCAGTCTGCAGTTCTGGTAAGGCGACGACGCCTCCATTTTGAGGCAATCTCGCTCCAATATTTTAAACTTTTAAATTTCAAAATGCCTTCAACAGCTGAGTCCACACCGTGGGTGTGTGTGTGTGTTTGTGTCCGGGGGCGGGGGGGGGGGGGCGCACTAGCTGCATTGTGGGAGGCAGATGGGAAAGGCATCAAAATCTGCCTGGACCTCAGGCTCCCACGGTCTGACACCAGGAGGCAGGATGGGGGCCTGAAGATCAACTACAAACTTCCATTCAGCCGCTGCCAAAAGCCTCAAGTGGCCTTGATTGGCTACCTGCCACCCCCATGATAACCTGAGAATGCCCTGGGGACAGGGTGATGAGATCAAACTTTCTGCCAGTCTGCTAAAGTGCCCATAAACCAGCACAATATCTTTGTGGACAAGATGGTTACAAGTTTGAGATGCCTTTTATTTAAATATAAATGCGGATTTTTGGAACTAAAATTCAAGACTGCATCACGAAATATAAATTAAAACAACATATCAGAGGATGGAGACTGGGAGGGTGTTCAGCACATGACCATTGAACAGATTACAGCAAAACATACACTCGATGTACACGATGCTTGCTTCCTTGGTTTCCCCTTTTGAAAGCAGATTCTTCACCGGCTCTACTGGCACTGGAGATTCTCCAGGCTCAAGTGACCGTGAACCTTGGTGGTCATCAGCAGCCAATGACTAAAGGATTTCAGAGCCAAATCAATTCTGTCCTTGCCCAAAGACCACACATGCATTACCGGCATCAGTCACTTGATGGCAATCAGGAGGAGGGGCCAAGGCCCATTTTCAGTCGTAACACAAATATTGCAGCCTTCAAACAACAGGTAGGCCAATCAATATATTAATACATTTTTAAGTGAAAACCAGGCAGGAGGTTAACTACAAACTTTGTTATAAATTCACGGGATTCATTAATTTGATAATTACCTTCCAGAAAACTCCAACAAATCATCCATTAAAAATAACTTGCAAATACCAGTTTTGAATCTCCCCTCCATCACCAGCATGATATCTGGCCTGGCTGCAATCAGATACCACATCACAACTTAATCATTTGTTGGCTCATCTCGATCACATGAATGGAACTGGAAGTTTCATCTAGCCCTGAGAAAGCTGTCAGCAAACAATCCTAACAATACCCCAGAACCAATTCATAGCCCAGCCAAGCAGAGACTGGCAAAGAGGTTTCTGAATTTCCAATGCTCAGTTTTAAAGTCCCATCACTTAGAGAAACAATCTGGTGTCAATGCCATTTTCCCCATATAAGCTGCAAACAAGAAATTTACATCACGCAACCCCACCTAATTTAAAAATATTGCAAGTGTCCATCTTATTTGTCTCCTATTTCTTTAAAAGCAAATTTTTTTATTTTTGTTTTAAATTTAAAATGCCCAATTATTTTTTCCCCAATTAAGGGGCAATTTGGCGTGGCCAATCCACCTACCCTGCACATCTCTGGGGTGTGGTGGTGAGACCCATGCAGACACGGGGAGAATGTACTTACTCCACACGGACAGTGACCCGGGGCCGGGATTCGAACCCGGGTCCTTGGTGCCGTGAGGCAGCAGTGCTGACCACTGCGTCACCGTGCTGCCCAAAAGAAAAAGTTAAGGGCACTCTTCTTGAATGCATGCAGCATTCACAACAAGGTAGATGATTTAAAAGCTCAAATAGAGCTAAGTGGGTATGATCCAATTGCCATTATAGAGACATGGCAACAGGGTGATCAAGACGGGGAACTGAAGGATATTCACATTTAAAGACAGTCAAAAAGGAAAAGGGGGTGGTATTGCATTGATAAGGAATGGGATCATTACATTAGCAAGGGAGGGTCTCAGATCAGAAGAACAAAATGTGGGATCTGAAATAAAAACAGAAAATGCTGGAAAAACTCAGCAGGTATGGTAGCATCCGTGGAGAGAGAAACAGAGGTAACCTTTCAAATCCGTATAACTCTTCCTCAGAGCGGAATGTGGAATCTGCTTGGGTGGAGCCAAGAAACAACAATGGGTCGCAAACATTGATAGGATTTGTTTGCAGGCACCAAACAGTAGTGGTGGTGTAGGACATGGAATTAATCAGGAGATTAGAGAAGCATGCAGCATGGGTCATACAGTTATCATGGGCAACTTCAATCTGCACATAGAGTACATAGAGTAAGTCAAATTAGCATCGATGCTGTGGAAGACAAATCTCTAGAGTGCATTAGAGATGGTTTTCTAGAGCAGTTATGTTGAGGAACTGACTGGAGGATAGGCTATTTTGTATCTAGAATTATGTCATGAGAGAGGGTTAATTAAAAGGTAAAGTCGTCATAGTCCCAGATGACCATAAGCTGCTTTCCTCTTTAAGGGAGAGAGCTGACTGGTGGCGGTTTAACCTGAGGGTCACCACACCTCAGGCAAGGGGCAAGGTTGAGAAGATCATGAATAACCTCAGCTGGTACGGGATTGAACCCCACACTGATGGCCTCGCTCCGCATCACGAACCAGCTGTTGAGCCAACTAAGCTATGCCGGCCCAGAAGTGTTAATTAATAATCTTCCTGTAAAGCAACCTTCAGGGACGAGTGACTGTAACAACCGCCTGTTTGATTTACTTTTGTATGGCCAACAAATTTCAACATTGTGCCCCCATGACCAGGTCCTTGTGCCCCCATGACCAGGTCCAAATACATCGGAGAACAAAACTGGACTGACTCCTGGGGCTGGTTAAATCACCAGTCAGCTTGCCCCCTTAAAGGGGAAAACAGCCAATGGTCATCTTCCGGACTATGGAGACTTTTTCCCAATCTGAGCAGCATCCATTATTTCCAATTCTATTGCTGATACTATTTCTGATCCATCAGGGCAGCACGGAAGCACAATGGTTAGCAGAGCTGCTTCACAGCTCCAGGGTCCCAGGTTCGATTCCCGGCTTGGGACACTGTCGAAGAGTGGAGCTTGCACGGTCTCCCAGTGTCTACTTGGGTTTTCTCCGGGTGCTCCGGTTTCTCCCACAGTCCAAAGATGTGCAGGTTAGGTGGATAGACCATGCTAAATTGTCCTGTGTCACTGGGATAGGGTGGAGGTGTGGGCTTGGGTGGGGTGCTTTTTCCAAGGGCCAGAGCAGACTCGATCGGCCGAATGGCCTCCTTCTGCACTGTAAATTCTATGATTAAAGGCAACTTGTGAGTCCTTGTTCACGATTCTCTTAAGGTTAACGTGCAGGTTCAATAGGCAGTTAAGAACGCAAATGCAATGTTAACATTCATGTCAAGAGGGCTAGAATACAAGACCAGTGGGGTACTTCTGAGGTTGTATAAGGTTCTGGTCAGACCCCATTTGGAGTATTGTGAGCAGTTTTGGGCCCCGTATCCAAGGAAGGATGTGCTGGCCTTGGAAAGGATCCAGAGGAGGTTCACTGGAATGAAGAGCTTGTTGTATGAGGAACGGTTGAGGACTCTGGGTCTGTACTCGTTGGGGTCTAGAAGGATGAGGGGGGATCTTATTGAAACTTACAGGATACTGCAAGGCCTGGAAAGAGTGGATGTGGAGAGGATGTTTCCACTTGTAGGAAAAACTAGAAGCAGAGGACACCATCTCAGACTAAAGGGACGATCCTTTAAAACAGAGATGAGGAGGAATTTGTTCAGCCAGTGGTGAATCTGTGGAGCTCTTTGTCGCAGAAGGCTGTAGAGGCCAAATCACTGAGTGTCTTCAAGACAGAGATAGGTTCTTGATTAATAAGGGGATGAGAAAATATCAGCCATGATTGAATGGCGGAGCAGACTCGATTGGCCGAGGGGCCTAATTCTGCTCCTATGTCTTATGGTCCTCTGGTCCAACTGTCAACAACCTGCTACATTTTCTGGCAAATCGTAAGAGTCAATTATTTTGTAGTAAGCCTGGAATACCTGACTTCAAAAATTCACACAAACTTGTTTACTTCATTCCATGTATCCATTCTTCAAACTAATTCAATTAATAAATTCATACTGGGTGTCTTGATTCATCCATGTGATCCATCTAATTGCTCACTAATTAAATGATATTAAAAACTGATCTAAAGAACAAGGAACAAAGAAAAATTACAGCACAGGAACAGGCCCTTCGGCCCTCCAAGCCTGCGCCAATCAAGATCCTCTATCTAAAACTGTCGCCTATTTTCTAAGGATCTGGATCCCTCTGCTCGCTGCCCATTCATGTATCTGTCAAGATACATCTTAAATGACGCTATCGTGCCCGCCTCTACCAATCCTCACATTAGATGTGTTATGGGCCAGGGTTTAGAGAACCCCAAAATGTATCATGGACTTCACCTGACCCATAACTTTTAATAGATTGGGGTATGGGAAGATCACGGCCCACTCTACAGGTGTACACAGCAGAAATGGAAAAGTATTTTTTAAAGCAAAACAATGTTTATTATATGAACTCAAGTCAACCTTTTTAAAACATACAGTGAACATCTTAGCAATCATCAATTCAAATACAACCCCCAAAGACTACAACACTAAGTAATACTTTAAGCTTTCCTTTTAACATCCATACGACTTAAAAACACCTTTTACCAGAAGCACATCAGGTTAAAGTCACTACTGAAAACATTTATAATTCTGAATTCACCAAATGATCAAACGATAGTCTTTTGATGGCAGAGAGAACAGCAGTGCACCTGCATGGTCTGGCTTCAGCCCCAACACTGAAAACGAAACTAAAACACACCCTGCAGCAAACAGCCTAAAACGGAAGTAAAAAGCTGACAGTCCAGCTCCACCCACTCTCTGACATCACTGCAGTAGTAAACACCCGTTTCTTAAAAGGTACTCTCACTACAGATATTTATACACACACCCATTTATAAACACCCATTTCCTAAAGGTACTCTCACATGAAACCTCCCCCGCCCCTCCCAAGAAGACAAATAAACTATCAACTTCAAGATGGTTTCATTTTTCATCATTCTTTAAGAAATGCACACAGTAAATATACTTTTTAATTAAAAAAAACACGCAAACAGGTATAATAACAGTCCATTTTTTTTTTCTCGTTTTCTTCCTCCAACTGAAATCCTTCTCGATTGACAGTCTCTTTGAATAAGAAGGTCTCTGCACGATCCGTCTATTTCTCTACGCTTCGGCGTTTCTCTTTAAAGTCAGATACTTTAGTTCAATCTGATTGCAGAGTCCCTTGTAATTATCCAACACAGGAGCATTGGTTATCACAGCTTTCAGGCAATTAAATGCCTGTTGAAAGTCCGCTGTCCACTAAAATTTTCGACGTTTCTTCAGCAAGTCCATCAGCGGAGCAATCACACTACCAAACCTTTGCACAAATGTTCGATCAAATCCACTCAATCCAAGAAATCGCATTATTTCCCTTCGTCTTGAGGGTATCGGAAACTCCAAGGAAAGTGACTTGGGCTTTTCCAAATTCACTTTTGGCTATGTTTATCACCAAACCCGCTTCCTGAAGTCGATCAAATATCTCCATCAGATGTTTCAAATGTTCTGTCCATGTTTGGCTGACAATTACCAGATCGTTGATGTATACCGCACAATTGGGTAATCCTGAAACAACTTTGTTAGTTAACCGTTGAAATGTGGCTGGGGTGTTTTTCATGCCAAATGGCATAATTTTGAATTGGTATATACCATCTGGAGTCACAAAAGCTGAAATCTACTTCGCCCTTTCGGATAAAGGTACCTGCCAGTAACGTTTCAGTAAATCCAATTTGGAAATAAAAGCTGATTGTCCCACTTTCTCAATGCAATCCTCCAAACGTGGGATAGGATAAGAGTCCGTTCTTGTAACTGCATTAAATTTTCTATAGTCCACACACAACCGTTGGGTTCCATCTGGTTTAGGTACCATCACTATGGGTGAGCTCCATTGGCTGCAACCCACTTCAATTATGCCATTTTGAAGCATACTCTCAATCTCTTTGTTAACCTGTGCCAATTTTAAAGGGTTAAGTCTGTATGGATGTTGTTTGATTGGAAGAGCATTTCCCACATCTACATCATGTATAGCCATTTTAGTACTTCCCAATTTATCTCCACAAACTTGCCCATGTGATATCAATAACTCTTTCAGGTCAGTTTGTTTTTCCTCTGGAAGGTAACTCAACAATATATCCCAATTTTTAAGAACATCCTTGTTTTCCAATTTAATTTAAGGTATGTCAAATTCACAGTCATCTGGATTTGGTTTGTCACTGTGTCAGAATCATTAAAACCTCCTTTTTCTCTCCTTCCCTTTCAAAGTACCTTTTAAGCATATTCACATGACACACTCGGTGAATCTTCCTTCTATATGGTGTTTTTACCACATAATTCACCTCACTTAATTTCCTTTCAATCTGAAAAGGTCCACAAAACCTTGCTTTTAAAGGTTCACCTACCACTGGTAACAACATTAAAACTTTATCCCCACTGACAAAACTACGAACTTTGGATTTCTTGTCCGCTACCCATTTCATCACATTTTGTGCAACTTTCAAATGTTGTCTCGCTAATTCACCTGCTCTATTTAATCGGTCCCTAAAATTTGACACGTAATCCAATAATGTAATTTCACATCTCTCACTCACCAATTTTTTCTTAATCAATTTAAGTGGTCCTCTTACCTCATGACCAAAAATTAGTTCCAAAGGACTAAATTTGGTTGACTCATTAGATGCATCCCGAATTGCAAACAGTATGAATGGAATTCCTTTATCTCAATCCTCTGGATAATCGTGACAATAAGCCCTTAACATTGTCTTTAATGTCTGATGCCACCTTTCTAATGCTCCCTGCAATTCTGGATGGTACGCAGTTGATTTAAATTGTTTTATTCCGAAGCTATCGATAACTTCTTTGAATAACCTGGAGGTAAAATTTGATCCTTGATCCGATTGCATTTCTGTGGGTAGTCCATATCTAGTAAAGAATTAAGTAACTCCTCCACCATCTTTTTAGCTGTAATACTACGTACTGGAAAGGCCTCTGGAAACCTAGTAGACACCTCCATTATAGTCAAAAGATAATGATTCCCACTTTTTGTTTTAGGAAGCGGTTGTACACAATCGATTAGGACCCTTGTAAAAGGTTCCTCAAATGCTGGAATGGGTATTAAGGGTGCTGGTTTTATCACTGCTTGAGGTTTCCCTATCACCTGACATGTGTGACATGATCGACAAAATTTAACTACATCTTTATGTAGTCCAGGCCAATAAAAATGTTTCTGGATTTTAGTTTGAGTTTTCCTTATTCCCAAATGACCTCCCACTGGTACCTCATGTGCAACTCGCAACACCTCCTTTCCATACCCTACCAGCAATACTACTTGATGAACTCTGCCCACTTTTCATCCGCCTGCATATGTAAAGGTCTCCATTTTCTCATCAAGACATCACTTTTACGGTAATTACACTCTGGTATACACGCAGACTCCTCTTCCGTGTATGCTTTCTGATGCATCAGTTTTATTTCTATATCTTTTTGTTGTAACTCCGCCAATTTTCCTGAACTAAAAATATCCACCTCATCCTCCACCTGTTCTTGTTCTTTTTCAACCATCTGATCAAAAATCATTTCTGATAATTGCACTTCAACTTCATCTTCACTCTTTGATTTCTCCTCTTGTCTGAACCTGTGACTTTGAGACCTTGTTACTACACAATCTGGAAAAATCCCAGGATATTCATCCTTCAACACTTCAGTTGTCTGATTTTCCACTGGCCTATCAACCACAGTAGGCATCACTCCCACCTGCGATCCAGCTATATCATTACCCAAGATAAACTGTATCCCTGGACAAGATAGTTTCTTTATTACTCCTACTACCACTTCACCACTCTTCACTGGACTTTCCAGTCTTACACTACTCCTCTCACCCTGAATTCCACATATCACCACCTTTTCTGGCAACATTCTTCCCAAACTACATAACTCCTCATCTCTTACCATTAAGAATTGACTAGCTCCCGTATCTCTTAAAATTGTGACTTCTTTACCTTCTCCTCCTGATAAACATGCGTAAACTTTACCCACACAAGTAAATTCTTTAAAGAGATCTGGCACCTTCTTATCAATCACCTCTTGAACAGGCTGTACAATCTTTTGCACCTCCTTCGCTTCACTTGGGCTTTCCTTTACCACTCTAACAAACCCCACTGTCTTATCCTGTTTTACCACTTCAGCCTTCCCAGTGCTTTTCTTCAACCACCAACACTGTGACTTTATATGGCTCAGTTTATTACAGTGAAAATATTTGAAACTTTTCATTTCTTTTCCACCCTCCTGGATTTCTTTTTAAATCTGTGGTACACTCTCCTTATCATCTCCCATCAGATCACCTTTACCACTTGAGTATTTCTCATATCCCCAATTTCTATCCCTCAAAGGCGGAAACTGACGTTGGAAACCAAGCTTTGATTTATGAACTAATTCATAACCATCTGCCATTTCTGCTGCTAACCTCACAGTTTTAACCCTCTGCTCTTCCACATGAATTCTCACTACATCAGGAATTGAATTTTTAAACTCCTCCAAAAGTATAATTTCTCTGAGAGCTTCATACGTTTGGTCTATTTTCAAAGCCCTTATCCACCTATCAAAATTACCGTTTGATCCTTTCAAACTCCATGTATGTTTGACCAAATTATTTCCTTAAATTTCTAAACCTTTGTCTGTCGGCTTCAGGCACTAGTTCATATGCACCCAAGATGGATTTTTTCACCTCCTCATATGTTGGGGAGAGTTTAAACTAATGTGGCAGGAGGATGGGAACCGATGCAGGAAGTTGGAAGGTAGTAAAACAAGGACAGAAATAAAAGGCAGTAAGGGGGAAAGTGTAAGGCAGAGAAGCCATAGTCAAAAATCAAAAAGGGCGACAGTACAAGGTACAGTGACTGAGGGGAGCTCAGTGAATAGGCCCAGTAATACTAAAAGGAATAAAACGGGAAGTGAAATGGTAAGCGACGCGGCAGGTTGTTACATGAAGATATGGGTTCAACGACAAGGAAAATTAGGAGAAAGGTTAAGAGGAAATATAACTTAGGAGAGGTTACTGATCGGGGTGTTAAGATTCAGAACAGAGGTAAAAAAGCCAACATAAGTGTACTTTACCTGAATGCTCGTAGCATTCGGAATAAGGTAAATGAGTTGATGGCGCAAATCATCGTGAATGACTATGATTTAGTGGCCATTACTGAAACATGGTTAAAGGATGGTCACGACTGGGAGTTAAATATCCGAGGGTATCAAACCTTTCGGAAGGACAGAGTGGATGGTAAGGGAGGTGGTGTAGCTCTGTTATTTAAGGATGACATCCGGGCAACAGTAAGGGATGACATCGGTGCTATGGAGGGTAAGGTTGAATCCATTTGGGTGGAAATCAGGAATAGTCAGGCGAAAAAGTCACTGATAGGAGTAATCTATAGGCCACCAAATAGTAACATTATGGTGGGGCAGGCAATAAACAAAGAAATAACAGATGCATGTAGAAATGGTACAGCAGTTATCATGGGGGATTTTAATCTACATGTTGATTGGTTTAACCAGGTCGGCCAAGGCAGCCTTGAGGAGGAGTTTATAGAATGTATCCGCGATAGTTTCCTAGAACAGTATGTAATAGAACCTACGAGGGAACAAGCGGTCCTAGATCTGGTCCTGTGTAATGAGACAGGATTGATTCAGGATCTCATAGTTAGGGATCCTCTCGGAAGGAGCGATCACAATATGGTGGAATTTAAAATACAGATGGAGGGTGAGAAGGCAAAATCAAGCACTAGAGTTTTGTGCTTAAACAAAGGAGATTACAATGGGATGAGAGAAGAACTAGCTAAGGTAGACTGGGAGCAAAGACTTTATCGTGAAACAGTTGAGAAACAGTGAAGAACCTTCCAAGTGATTTTTCACAGTGCTCAGCAAAGGTTTATACCAACAAAAAGGAAGGGCGGTAAAAAGAGGGAAAATCGACCGTGGATATCTAAGGAAATAAGGGAGAGTATCAAATTGAAGGAAAAAACATACAAAGTAGCAAAGATCAGTGGGAGACTAGAGGACTGGGAAATCTTTAGGGGGCAACAGAAGGCGACTAAAAAAGCTATAAAGAAGAGTAAGATAGATTATGAGAGTAAACTTGCTCAGAATATAAAAACAGATAGTAAAAGTTTCTACAAATATATAAAACAAAAAAGAGTGGCTGAGGTAAATATTGGTCCTTTAGAGGATGAGAAGGGAGATTTAATAATGGGAGATGAGGAAATGGCTGAGGAACTGAACAGGTTTTTTGGGTCGGTCTTCACAGTAGAAGACACAAATAACATGCCAGTGACTGATGGAAATGAGGCTATGACAGGTGAGGACCTTGAGAGGATTGTTATCACCAAGGAGGTAATGATGGGCAAGCTAATGGGGCTAAAGGTAGACAAGTCTCCTGGACCTGATGGAATGCATCCCAGAGTGCTAAAAGAGATGGCTAGGGAAATTGCAAATGCACTAGTGATAATTTACCAAAATTCACTAGACTCTAGGTTGGTCCCGGCGGATTGGAAATTAGCAAACGTGACACCACTGTTTAAAAAAGGAGGTAGGCAGAAAGCGGGTAATTATAGGCCAGTGAGCTTAACTTCGGTAGTAGGGAAGATGCTGGAATCTATCATCAAGGGAGAACTAGCGAGGCATCTGGATGGAAATTGTCCCATTGCACAGGCGCAGCATGGGTTCATAAAGGGCAGGTCGTGCCTAACTAATTTAGTGGAATTTTTTGAGGACATTAACAGTGCGGTAGATTACGGGGAGCCAATGGATGTGGTATATCTGGATTTCCAGAAAGCCTTTGACAAGGTGCCACACAAAAGGTTGTTGCATAAGATAAAGATGCATGGCATTAAGGGGAAAGTAGTAGCATGGATAGAGGATTGGTTAATTAATAGAAAGCAAAGAGTGGGGGTTAATGGGTGTTTCTCTGGTTGGCAATCAGTAGCTAGTGGTGTCCCTCAGGGATCAGTGTTGGCCCCACAACTATTCACAATTTACATAGATGATTTGGAGTTGGGGACCAAAGGCAATGTGTCCAAGTTTGCAGACGACACTAAGATAAGTGGTAAAGCAAAAAGTGCAGAGGATACTGCAAGTCTGCAGAGGGATTTGGATAGGCTAAGTGAATTGGCTAGGGTCTGGCAGATGGAATACAATGTTGACAAATGTGAGGTTATCCATTTTGGTAGGAATAACAGCAAAACGGATTATTATTTAAATGATAAAATATTAAAACATGCTGCTGTGCAGAGAGACCTGGGTGTGCTAGTGCATGAGTCGCAAAAAGTTGGTTTTCAGGTGCAACAGGTGATTAAGGCGGCAAATGGAATTTTGTCCTTCATTGCTAGAGGGATGGAGTTTAAGACTAGGGAGGTTCTGCTGCAATTGTATAAGGTGATAGTGAGGGCCACACCTGGAATACTGTGTTCAGTTTTGGTCTCCTTACTTGAGAAAGGACGTACTGGCACTGGAGGGTGTGCAGAGGAGATTCACTAGGTTAATCCCAGAGCTGAAGGGGTTGGATTACGAGGAGAGGTTGAGTAGACTGGGACTGTACTTGTTGGAATTTAGAAGGATGAGGGGGGATCTTATAGAAACATATAAGATTATGAAGGGAATAGATAGGATAGATGCGGACAGGTTGTTTCCATTGGCGGGTGAAAGCAGAACTAGGCGGCATAGCCTCAAAATAAGGGGTAGTAGATTAAGGACTGAGTTTAGGAGGAACTTCTTCACCCAAAGGGTTGTGAATCTATGGAATTCCTCGCCCAGTGAAGCAGTAGAGGCTCATTCATTAAATGTTTTTAAGATAAAGATAGATAGTTTTTTAAAGAATAAAGGGATTAAGGGTTATGGTGTTCGGGCCGGAAAGTGGAGCTGAGTCCACAAAAGATCAGCCATGATCTCATTGAATGGTGGAGCAGGCTCGAGGGGCCAGATGGCCTACTCCTGCTCCTAGCTCTTATGTCCCAGGTACCTCCTCCGTAGTGATGCAAACACTTCACTTGCCCTACCTACTAGCTTTGTTTGAATCAGTAATACCCACATGACCTGTGGCAATTTCATTTGTTTAGCCACCTTCTCAAATGAAATGAAAAAGGCTACTACCTCCTTCTCGTCAAACCTTAGCAATGCTTGGACATATTTAAATAGATTCCCACCAAGCCTTCGACTTTGACGCTCTTTCTCACTATCCACATCACTATCATCCAACTGTACGTTTCCCTTTACGTCTGCCAATTTTCCTGATCTGTATTTCCCTTTCTCTTTCTTTTTGTTCTGCTAGGGCTATTCCCTCTTTTTCCTCTTTCTCCCCCCCCTTCCGCCGCCTCGCCCCCCCCTTCCGCCGCCTCGCCCCCCCCTTCCTCCGCCTCGCCCCCCCCTTCCTCCGCCTCGCCCCCCTTCCTCCGCCTCGCCCCCCCCTTCCTCCGCCTCGCCCCCCCCTTCCTCCGCCTCGCCCCCCCCTTCCTCCGCCTCGCCCCCCCCCTTCCTCCGCCTCGCCCCCCCCCTTCCTCCGCCTCGCCCCCCCTTTCCTCCGCCTCGCCCCCCCCTTTCCTCCGCCTCGCCCCCCCCTTTCCTCCGCCTCGCCCCCCCTTTCCTCCGCCTCGCCCCCCCCTTTCCTCCGCCTCGCCCCCCCTTTCCTCCCCCTCTCCCCTCCCCCTCTCCCCCTCTTTCCTCCCCCTCTCTCTCTCTTTCCTCCCCCTCTCTCACTCTTTCCTCCCCCTCTCTCTCTCTTTCTCCTCTCTCTCTCTCTCTTTCTCCTCTCTCTCTCTCTCTTTCTCCTCTCTCTCTCTCTCTTTCTCCTCTCTCTCTCTCTCTTTCTCCTCTCTCTCTCTCTCTTTCTCCTCTCTCTCTCTTTCTCCTCTCACTCACACTCTTCTCCTCTCTCTCTCTCTCTTTCTCCTCTCTCTCTCTCTCTTTCTCCTCTCTCTCTCTCTCTTTCTCCTCTCTCTCTCTCTCTTTCTCCTCTCTCTCTCTCTCTTTCTCCTCTCTCTCTCTCTCTTTCTCCTCTCTCTCTCTCTCTTTCTCCTCTCTCTCTCCTCTTTTCTCCTCTCTCTCACTCTCTCTTCTCCCCTCTCTCTCCTCTCTCTTTTCCTCACTCTCTCTCTCTTTTCCTCTCTCTCTCTCTCTTTTTCTCTCTCTCTCTCTCTCTTTTTCCTCTCTCTCTCTCTCTTTCCTCTCTCTCTCTCTCTTTTTCCTCTCTCTCTCTCTCTTTTTCCTCTCTCTCTCTCTCTTTTTCCTCTCTCTCTCTCTCTCTTTTTCCTCTCTCTCTCTCTCTTTTCCCTCTCTCTCTCTCTCACTTTTCCTCTCTCTCTCTCTCTTTTTCTCTCTATCCTCTCTCTCTCTTTTCCTCTCTCTCTCACACTTAACCTCTCTCTCTCTCTCTTTTTCCCTCTCTCTCTCTCTCTTTTTCCTCTCTCTCTCTCTCTTTTTCCTCTCTCTCTCTCTCTTTTTCCTCTCTCTCTCTCTCTTTTCCTCTCTCTCTCTCTCTTTTTCCTCTCTCTCTCTCTCTTTTTCTCTCCTCTCTCTTCTCTCTCTCTTTTTCCTCTCTCTCTCTCTCTTTTCCTCTCTCTCTCTCTCTTTTCCTCTCTCTCTCTCTCTTTTCCTCTCTCTCTCTCTTTTTTCCTCTCTCTCTCTCTCTTTTTTCCTCTCTCTCTCTCTCTTTTCCTCTCTCTCTCTCTCTTTTCCTCTCTCTCTCTCTCTTTTCCTCTCTCTCTCTCTCTTTTTCCTCTCTCTCTCTCTCTTTTCCTCTCTCTCTCTCTCTTTTTCCTCTCTCTCTCTCTCTTTTTCCTCTCTCTCTCTCTCTTTTTCCTCTCTCTCTCTCTTTTTCCTCTCTCCTCTCTCTTTTTCCTCTCTCTCTCTCTTTTCTTCTCTCTCTCTTTTTCCTCTCTCTCTTCTTTTCCTCTCTCTCTCTCTCTTTTCTCTCTCTCAACTCTTTTTCCTCTCTCTCTCTCTCTTTTTCCTCTCTCTCTCTCTCTTTTTCCTCACTCTCTCTCTCTTTTTCCTCTCTCTCTCTCTCTTTTTCCTCTCTCTCTCTCTCTTTTCCTCTCTCTCTCTCTCTTTTTCCTCTCTCTCTCTCTCTTTTTCCTCTCTCTCTCTCACTTTTTCCTCTCTCTCTCTCTCTTTTTCCTCTCTCTCTCT